>NC_053123.1:36161425-36163925 GCF_010015445.1 Perca fluviatilis | reverse complement strand
CCCAGAGCCTGTCCCAGAGCCTGTCCACAGCCTGTCCCAGAGCCTGTCCTAGAGCCTGTCTCAGAGCCCAGAGCCTGTCCCAGAGCCTGTCCCACAGCCTGTCCCAGAGCCCAGAGCCTGTCCCAGAGCCCAGAGCCTGTCCCACAGCCTGTCCCAGAGCCTGTCCCACAGCCTGTCCCAGAGCCTGTCCTAGAGCCTGTCTCAGAGCCCAGAGCCTGTCCCAGAGCCTGTCCCAGAGCCTGTCCCACAGCCTGTCCCATAGCCTGTCCCAGAGCCTGTCCCAGAGCCCAGAGCCTGTCCCAGAGCCTGTCCCACAGCCTGTCCTAGAGCCTTTCCTAGAGCCTGTCTCAGAGCCCAGAGCCTGTCCCAGAGCCTGTCCCAGAGCCCAGAGCCTGTCCCAGAGCCTGTCCCACAGCCTGTCCCAGAGCCTGTCCTAGAGCCTGTCTCAGAGCCCAGAGCCTGTCCCAGAGCCTGTCACACAGCCTGTTCCGCCAGAGCCTGTCTACTACTGTTGTAACATTCGTTCAGCTTAGCTGTGATAACATGGTGCGTGTAGCATCAGCCTCATCCGGCTCCTTATGTGTAGTTTCTGTAACGTTAGCGTGTAGCATCAGCCTCATCCGGCTCCTTATGTGTAGTTTCTGTAACGTTAGCATGTAGCATCAGCCTCATCCGGCTCCTTATGTGTAGTTTCTGTAACGTTAGCGTGTAGCATCAGCCTCATCCGGCTCCTTATGTGTAGTTTCTGTAACGTTAGCGTGTAGCATCAGCCTCATCCGGCTCCTTATGTGTAGTTTCTGTAACGTTAGCGTGTAGCATCAGCCTCATCCGGCTCCTTATGTGTAGTTTCTGTAACGTTAGCGTGTAGCATCAGCCTCATCCGGCTCCTTATGTGTAGTTTCTGTAACGTTAAGCGTAGTGATCAGCCTCATCCGGCTCCTTATGTGTAGTTTCTGTAACGTTAAGCGTGTAGCATCAGCCTCATCCGGCTCCTTGGGTGTAGTTTCTGTAACGTTAGCGTAGTAGCATCAGCCTCATCCGGCTCCTTATGTGTAGTTTCTGTAACGTTAGCGTGTAGCATCAGCCTCATCCGCTCCTTATGTGGTAGTTTCTGTAACGTTAGCGTGTAGCATCAGCCTCATCCCGCTCTATATGTAGTTTCTTGTAACGTTAAGCGTGTAGCATCAGCCTCATTCCGCTCTATGTGTAGTTTCTGTAACGTTAGCGTGTAGCATCAGCCTCATCCGGCTCCTTATGTATAGTTTCTGTAACGTTAGCGTGTAGCATCAGCCTCATCTGGTCTCCTTATGTGTAGTTTCTGTAACGTTGCGTAGACAGCTCATCCCTCCCCCCTTATGTGTAGTTTCTGTAACGTTAGCGTGTAGCATCAGCCTCATCCGGCTCCTTATGTGTAGTTTCTGTAACGTTAGCGTGTAGCATCAGCCTCATCCGGCTCCTTATGTGTAGTTTCTGTAACGTTAGCGTGTAGCATCAGCCTCATCCGGCTCCTTATGTATACGCTTTAATGTTAGCACACGAGTTTAAATTCTCCTGAAGCGATTCATTCATTAGTTAGTTTCATATTTGTGCAGAGAATGTGTTGTTGTTCCTACTCGACTCAGACGGAGAGAAATGTGTCTGGAAACAGTCAGACATCCCATAATAACAGAGAGACTGTCCCGCCACGGCACCAGCGTGGACTTATTAGGAAGCAAAGGTCGTGTTTGAGATAAAATGTGGTTTAAAAACAGAATATTAGGGGCTGAGCTCATACCACAGCAACGCAAACACCCTCCGACCAATCGGAGCAGGCCCTCACCACAGCAACGCAAACACCCTGTGTGTGTGTGTGTCTGGTATGTGTGTGACTGTGTGTGAGTGTGTGTGTGTGTGTGTGTGTGTGTGTGTGTGTGTCTGGTATGTGTGTGTGTGTGTGTGTGTGAAGTATTTTCTCGTTGTTTTCGGAGGTAATCGACACCTGCTTCAACGTTTTTGTCGCTTTCTTCGCTGATTTGTTGCCTTTTTGGCACTTTTTTTAAACGTTTATTGACGCGTTCACTGAAGTTTTTCGTGTGTTTATTCATTAAAGTGCCCATATTATGAAAAAAAACACTTTTTCTGGGATTTGGGGTGTTATTTTGTGTCTCTGGTGCTTCAAAAACGCCTACAGACTTGAGTGAGATCTGGTTTCTGAATGTGTCCTGCCTTCAGTCTCCTAGTGAGCTGGTCAACATCTGCACGGCTTTCTACGTCACTAGCCGAAACGAGCTGGCTAACCGTTAGCATGCTAGCTCGTTCTCGATGGCAAAACACTGCTACAACACACACTAGTTCACCATCATCTACAAAAGAACTACTTCCATGTCCCTGTTCTGCAGAAATTCCTCGTTTAGAAGAAGTCTCCCAGCTAATCCTGCCTTGTACTGACTGAAGTTAGAGAAACAGCTAGCTAGCTCATGTAGTCCTTTCCTAGCTACTGAGCATGTAGTCTTACTACCTA
>NC_053123.1:36120005-36150925 GCF_010015445.1 Perca fluviatilis | reverse complement strand
TACTCTCTCCCTCTCTCTCTCTCTCTCTCTGTCTGTCTCTGTCTCTGTCTCTGTCTCTCTCTCTCTATATAAATATATATATATATATATATAATGAAATTTGGTTCAGGTATTTGGTACCTTAATATATATAGTAATATATATATGATATATATATATATATATATATATATGATATATATATGCATTAATATATATATGTAGTATATATATGTGATATATATATATATATATATGCTTGTGATGTATGTATGTGATTGTGTGATGTATATGTAGCAGTGTATATATGTGATGTATGTATGCTGATATATATAAGTATGTAAGTATATATATATATATATGTATATATGTATATGTATGAGTATACTTGTGTATATATATATATATGTATATGTATATGTGCCATTAATGTGTATGTATGTGAGTGTGTATGTGGTGTATTAGTATGTATGTGTATGATATGTGTAGTATATATGTGTGTATGTATGATGTGTGTATGTATATGATGATGTATGTATACGTGATGTGCTTGTTATATATATATATATGTATGTATATATATGGTATTAATATATATATATATATATATATATACTTGATAATATGTATATATATACATATATATATGTATAATGTATATATGTGATAATATGCATATATATATATATGTAATATGTATATATGCATATATGTATATACTTGTATATGCTGCTGTATATGTCATCATCATATATATTATATGCTCTCAACATCATCTCTCATCATCCGTCTCATCCTCTGATTATATATCCTTTGGAGGTCATATTTTCATCTTCTCCCCACATTTCTGTCAGCTTTTCCTTCTCTCTTCCTTTGATTTCGTGTATTTTAGGCAGGGGTTTGCTGCTCGGAGAGCAGACGGAGACCGGCAAACAAACTGACAGGAGGCTTTTTGATTGGTGGGTTGTGTAGAGAATGGGGGTGGATGAAGGATGCTCAGGGGGGATGTATCTGGAGAACACAGTGAGTCTATAGCCTGGAAATCCAGACCCAAATCCGAAAGATTAAGTGTCTGGCTATGAGTAATGAAAATGGCCCAACTGTGGGCGGCACCAAAAATGCATTTAGAAATATCACTGCACGCAATTGGATAACACTTGGACCAATGTTTACTGGCTGATTCCAGACTTGGACGTGGCAGGGCTCTCGTCATCTGTTTAGCTCGCCTCTGGCCCCGCCTATATCAGATACAGCGATGTGATTGGTGCAGCTCGGCTACAGGGGCGTAGTTAACGAGCATCGTTACTCAATGACCCCACAAGTATACTGGACCCCACGAATATGGTTAAACAAGACCACACACACACACACACACTCTCATACACACACACACACACACAGACACACACTTACACACACACCTCCCCCACACACACACACACACACACACACACACACACTCTCATACACACACAGTCACAGACACACACTTACACACATGCCTCCCCCACACACACACACTCACACACACACACGACAAAGAACAACAAAAACACAACAAAAACACAACAAAAACGACAAAAAACAAAAAACAACATAAACGACAAAAAAAACACTACAAAAACACTACAAAAACACTACAAAACACTACAAAAACAACAAAAACGACAAAAAAACAACAAAAACAACAAAAAACAACAAAAACACTACAAAAACACTACAAAACGGCAAAACACTACAAAAACAACAGAAAACACTGCAAAAACGACAAAAAAAACAAACAAAAACACTACAAAAATGACAAAAAACGCCAAAAAACAACAAAAAAACAACAAAAAACAACAAAAAACAACAAAAAAACAACAAAAACACAACAAAAAACTTTTAAAAACGACAAAAACACGACAAAAAAACGTAAAAAAAAACGACAAAAAAACAACAAAACCACGACGGTGACCAACGTCACACGCTTGGGGAAACAATAAACTGTACTGGGCAGCTTCCAGTATGAATGTGATCAGACCAGACTGTGGTGGTACTGGGCAGCTTCCAGTATGAATGTGATCAGGGCCTCACCTAAGTGGAATGCAGCCATCAGTAATGGTTTAATACCAGGACCTCTCCTAAGTGGAATGCAGCCATCAGTAATGGTTTAATACCAGGACCTCTCCTAAGTGGAATGCAGCCATCAGTAATGGTTTAATACCAGGACCTCTCCTAAGTGGAATGCAGCCATCAGTAATGGTTTAATACCAGGACCTCTCCTAAGTGGAATGCAGCCATCAGTAATGGTTTAATACCAGGACCTCTCCTAAGTGGAATGCAGCCATCAGTAATGGTTTAATACCAGGACCTCTCCTAAGTGGAATGCAGCCATCAGTAATGGTTTAATACCAGGACCTCTCCTAAGTGGAATGCAGCCATCAGTAATGGTTTAATACCAGGACCTCTCCTAAGTGGAATGCAGCCATCAGTAATGGTTTAATACCAGGACCTCTCCTAAGTGGAATGCAGCCATCAGTAATGGTTTAATACCAGGACCTCTCCTAAGTGGAATGCAGCCATCAGTAATGGTTTAATACCAGGACCTCTCCTAAGTGGAATGCAGCCATCAGTAATGGTTTAATACCAGGACCTCTCCTAAGTGGAATGCAGCCATCAGTAATGGTTTAATACCAGGACCTCACCTAAGTGGAATGCAGCCATCAGTAATGGTTTAATACCAGGACCTCTCCTAAGTGGAATGCAGCCATCAGTAATGGTTTAATACCAGGACCTCTCCTAAGTGGAATGCAGCCATCAGTAATGGTTTAATACCAGGACCTCTCCTAAGTGGAATGCAGCCATCAGTAATGGTTTTAATACCAGGGCCTCTCCTAAGTGGAATGCAGCCATCAGTAATGGTTTAATACCAGGGTCTCTCCTAAGTGGAATGCAGCCATCAGTAATGGTTTAATACCAGGACCTCTCCTAAGTGGAATGCAGCCATCATTAATGGTTTAATACCAGGGCCTCTCCTAAGTGGAATGCAGCCATCAGTAATGGTTTAATACCAGGGACCTCTCTAAGTGGAATGCAGCCATCAGTAATGGTTTTAATACCAGGGCCTCTCCTAAGTGGAATGCAGCCATCATTAATGGTTTAATACCAGGGTCTCTCTTAAGTGGAATGCAGCCATCAGTAATGGTTTAATACCAGGACCTCTCCTAAGTGGAATGCAGCCATCAGATAATGGTTTAATACCAGGCCTCTCCTACTAAGTGGAATGCAGCCATCAGTAATGGTTTAATACCAGGGACCTCTCCTAAGTGGAATGCAGCCATCAGTAATGGTTTAATACCAGGGCCTCTCCTAAGTGGAATGCAGCCATCATTAATGGTTTTAATACCAGGGTCTCTCCTAAGTGGAATGCAGCCATCAGTAATGGTTTAATACCAGGACCTCTCCTAAGTGGAATGCAGCCATCATTAATGGTTTAATACCAGGGTCTCTCCTAAGTGGAATGCAGCCATCAGTAATGGTTTAATACCAGGACCTCTCCTAAGTGGAATGCAGCCATCAGTAATGGTTTAACACCAGGGCCTCTCCTAAGTGGAATGCAGCCATCATTAATGGTTTAATACCAGGGCTCTCTCCTAAGTGGAATGCAGCCATCAGTAATGGTTTAATACCAGGACCTCTCCTAAGTGGAATGCAGCCATCATTAATGGTTTTAATACCAGGGTCTCTCCTAAGTGGAATGCAGCCATCAGTAATGGTTTAATACCAGGGCCTCTCCTAAGTGGAATGCAGCCATCATTAATGGTTTAATACCAGGGCCTCTCCTAAGTGGAATGCAGCCATCATTAATGGTTTAATACCAGGGCCTCTCCTAAGTGGAATGCAGCCATCAGTAATGGTTTAATACCAGGACCTCTCTAAGTGGAATGCAGCCATCAGTAATGGTTTAATACCAGGACCTCTCCTAAGTGGAATGCAGCCATCAGTAATGGTTTAATACCAGGACCTCTCCTAAGTGGAATGCAGCCATCATTAATGGTTTAATACCAGGGTCTCTCCCTAAGTGGAATGCAGCCATCAGTAATGGTTTAATACCAGGACCTCTCCTAAGTGGAATGCAGCCATCAGTAATGGTTTTAATACCAGGACCTCTCCTAGAAGTGGAATGCAGCCATCAGTAATGGTTTAATACCAGGACCTCTCCTAAGTGGAATGCAGCCATCAGTAATGGTTTAATACCAGGACCTCTCTCTCCTATAAGTGGAATGCAGCCATCAGTAATGGTTTAATACCAGGACCTCTCCTAAGTGGAATGCAGCCATCATTAATGGTTTTAATACCCAGGGTCTCTCCTAAGTGGAATGCAGCCATCAGTAATGGTTTTAATACCAGGACCTCTCCTAAGTGGAATGCAGCCATCAGTAATGGTTTAATACCAGGAGCCTCTCCTAAGTGGAATGCAGCCATCATTAATGGTTTAATACCAGGGTCTCTCCTAAGTGGAATGCAGCCATCAGTAATGGTTTAATACCAGGACCTCTCCTAAGTGGAATGCAGCCATCATTAATGGTTTAATACCAGGGCTCTCTCTAAGTGGAATGCAGCCATCAGTAATGGTTTAATACCAGGGCCTCTCCTAAGTGGAATGCAGCCATCAGTAATGGTTTTAATACCAGGGCCTCTCTCTAAGTGGAATGCAGCCATCATTAATGGTTTAATACCAGGAGTCTCTCCTAAGTGGAATGACAGCCATCAGTAATGGTTTAATACCAGGACCTCTCCTAAGTGGAATGCAGCCATCATTAATGGTTTAATACCAGGGCCTCTCTAAGTGGAATGCAGCCATCAGTAATGGTTTTAATACCAGGACCTCTCCTAAGTGGAATGCGCCATCAGTAATGGTTTAATACCAGGACCTCTCTCTAAGTGGAATGCAGCCATCATTAATGGTTTAATACCAGGGCCTCTCCTAAGTGGAATGCAGCCATCAGTAATGGTTTAATACCAGGGCCTCTCCTAAGTGGAATGCAGCCATCAGTAATGGTTTAACACCAGGACCTCTCCTAAGTGGAATGCAGCCATCAGTAATGGTTTAATACCAGGACCTCTCCTAAGTGGAATGCAGCCATCAGTTAATGGTTTTAATACCAGGTCTCTCCTAAGTGGAATGCAGCCATCAGTAATGGTTTTAATACAGGGACCCCTCCCTAAGTGGGGTCACAGCCATGTGTGGTTTAATACCAGAGACCTAAGGGAAGCGCATCAGTAATGGTTTAAACCAGGACCTCTCCTAGGGAAGCAGCATCATTAATGGTTTTAACCACCAGGGGCTTCTCTCCTCCAAGTGGAATAATGGTTTAATACCAGGACCTCCTAAAGTGGGGCTAGCCACTCAATAATGGTTTTATACCAGAGACCTCTAAGTGGAATGCAACCATAGTAATGGATTTATACAGGACCTCTTAAGGGGAAGCAGCCATCAATGCTGGGTTTATACTGGACCTCTTAAGTAAAGACCAGTTCCATATTAATGTTTTAATACCAAGGTCTCTCTAAGTGGGAATGCAGCCATCCAGTGGGTTTATACCAGGAACCTCTCCTAAGTGGAATACAGCCATCAATATGAACCAGGGGTCACTCTAAGTGGAGGCCAGCCATCAGTAATGGTTTGCTACCAGGGACCTCTCCTAAGTGGAGGCTAGCCTATTGTGGTTTAATGGGACCTTCCTAAGTGGAATGCAAAGCCATCAGTAATGGTTTAATACCAGGACCTCTCCTAAGTGGAATACGTATCATTAATGGTTTAATACCAGGGTCTCTCCTAAGTGGAATGCAGCCATCATTAATGGTTTAATACCAGGACCTCTCCTAAGTGGAATGCAGCCATCAGTAATGGTTTAATACCAGGACCTCTCCTAAGAGGAATGCAGCCATCAGTAATGTGTCTGAATACACCTGTGCTTTTCCTACTATGACATGTCAACATGTCTGCCGTGAAAAAGGTCTATAGCCAGGTGAGTAGAACTCAAATCGGGTTGATGGTGCGTACATGAAAAACATATTTAAACAATAATATGGCAAACATTAAATACAGAAAAACGAATGGCAAATAGGGCCTCCATATAACCATATAATTAGGAAAGCAAAAAAAGAGGCTGTATGGGTTGGTGCAATGCAAAGGGACAACACACGATCAGCTAAATATGTCTGGTAATCATACATCCTGTCCCCTGCACACTCCATGTGTCCTGTTTCCTCTGTGAATTGTTTGCACATCCCTCTACATACAGCCTCTTCTACGCTTCTTCATGCTGAATAGTTATGGGACTTCCCCCTTTCTGCTCTGCATATCCCTGCCTCTGCCGAATTATTCTTATCGGTTGCGTAAGGGGACAAAGGCGATATGATATTGATGATGATGATATTGGTATTGTGTGTGTGTGGCTGTTTGATAGATCTGGCAATGATGATGATGATGGCCATGTGTGTCTGTCGTGTGGCTGTGTTCGATGAATCTGTGTAATGATGATGATGATGATGATGATGATGATGATGATGATGATGGCGATGTGGCTGTTTGATAATAGATCTGTATATTGATGATGATATTGATATTGATGATATTGATGATGATAGTGTGGCTGTTTGATAGTCTGTATGTGTATTGATGATGTGTTTGATAGTCTGTATGTGTGTATGTATGTCTGTGCGTGTGGCTGTTTGTGCGTCTGTATGTGTGTGTGTGTGTGTGTGTATGTCTGTCGTGTGGCTGTTTGATAGATCTGTATGTGTGTCCGTGATGATGTGTGTGTGTATGTCTGTCACGTGTGGCTGTTTGATAGCGTCTGTATGTGTGTGTGTGTGTGTGTGGCTATCTGTGTGTGCATAGTATGTGTATGTATGTGCAAGGAGTGTGGCTGTTTATTAGTGTTGTGTGTGTGTGTGTGTGTGCAATGAGTATTGGCTGTTTGATGTGTATGTGTGTGTGTGTGTGGCTGTGTGTGTGTGTGTGTGTGTGTGTGTGTGTGTGTGGCTGTGTGTGTGTGTGAGTGTGTGTGTGTGTGTGTGTATGTGTGTCTGTGCGTGTGGCTGTTTGTGCATCTGTATGTGTGTGTGTGTGTGTGGCTGTCTGTGTGTGTGTGAGTGTGTGTGTGTGTATGTGTATATGTGTGCATGTGTGTGTATATAATATGAGCAAAAATGCGATGCGTGTGTGTGTAGATGTATGCGGATGTATGTGCAATAGAATTTTTTTGTGGGGTTGTTACTTATGTATGTATGTGTGTATCTATGGGCTGTGTGTATCGTGTGATTATGTATTGTGTACGCATGTATGTGTGTACGTAGGTGTATGTATGCGGTATCGTGATGTATGTGTGTACATGTGTATGTATATGTATGTGTACTATGTATGTGTGTATCTTGTGTATTGTGTATCTATGTGTGTGTATGTATGTGTGTATGTATGTATGTAATATATGTATGTGTATCTATGTATGTGTGTATCTATGTGTGTGTGTATCTATTGTGTATCTATGTGTGTATGTATGTATGTGTGTACGATAATGTGTGTATGTTATGTATGTGTAATGTGTACTTGCATGTGCATTATGTATGTATGTGTGTATGTATGTATGTGTGTATGTATGTGTGTATGTATGTATGTGTGTGTATGTGTGTATGTGTGTATGTATGTATGTGTGTATGTGTGTATGTATGTATGTATGTATGTATGTATGTGTGTATGTATGTATGTGTGTATGTATGTAAGTGTATGTGTTACTCGTATTGTTAGTATCTGTATTGTCTGTATTTATAGTTGATGCATATTATATTATTGTCTTCATGTATGCACCATCAACCAAAGCAAAGTCCTAGTAAGTGCTATACATACCCGGCAATAAATCTATTTCTGATTCTGATTCTTTCTACGTATATAACTCTCATGCAAAAGTCTGTTTCCTTCTCTCACGCACCTTCGGTCCGTCACACCGAACACTGGAATGACAGTCTTTTTAAAAAAAAACCCTAATCTCAGGTATTTTTAAAACGCACACAAATCCTGAACCTTCCCAGCAGACAGCCTGTATTCCCCCACCTCCACATCTCAGCCTGAATGTTATCACCGTGGAGTTTAATAGCAGCAGATGTTTGTCCCTGAGCTGCAGGCTCTGACGCCTCTCATCACTGCTTACATGCACGCACACATCTCCTGCCTTTTCAAGAGATCGCCTGTCAATCACAAACAAGCGGGGGCGGGACTGTGATATTCTGTTAATGCATTTTGTGTGTCTGTTCATCCGCTGCTGCTATTACTGGTTATTCTATAGGGGGCCGTGCTCAAAATGCTCAGACCGATGTCAAGAAGTGGCTTATGTGTGTACGCGCCAATTCGTATGCCATTATTGGCGTGTTATCAAGACCCTTACTTGCTTTTTGCCGTGTTTTGGCCTCCATTGACTTACATTATCTTGTGATTGCGTGTGAATTGAGATTAGAGATTAGATTAGATCAGGGGTCTTCAACGTTTTTTAAGGCAAGGACCCCTAAGATGAGAGAGAGACACACACATCAGGGACCCCCTTATGCATATATTGTATAAAATGAAGTTGCATATTGAACTGGGCCTTTCAATAACATGTAGGGCGGCCTAAAGCCTTTATTATTTTTATTATATATTATTTTATTTTAACTTTATTTACGTATCTTTTTAGTGCATGGAATACTAAGCTATTAAAATAATAATTGTGGGCATGATTTATGAATCATCTTTTAATGTTAAACATACATTAAATCCTTACGATGAACTGTATCTGTGGATGGCTATTTTAGTGACTACCTTACATGTAGTATAGGCCAATAACCCTCATATTCAGCAGGGCTTTTTCACAAATAGGCTGATTGTTTTATTTGCTAATAATATGTTGGATTCATGTTAAGACATTCTTAATTTTTTTTTTAAACTTTCAGGAAATTAACAATAATTTGGCGGCCCCCCCTGCAGTGACTCTGAGGACCCCCCTAGGGGTCCCAGATCCCCTGTTGAAGATCTCTGGATTAGATAATACTTTATTCATCTCACAATGGGGAAATTCACTTAATACAGCAGCAGTTTCTCCCACAATAAACACAAACCAACGAACAACCAAACAGGCAAACAACAGACAATGTGCAAAAAGTACTGAATGAATGTAAAGTGGCATTATATAAAAAGTATTGTAATGAAAAGTAAAGTGAGTAGTATGAATAGTTCGATTCGATATCTCGATGCATCACGATGCGTCAAATCCATGTTTCTATTAAAGCCATGTAGGATATTTAATTCATAGCTTTTCAAGCTTCAAAAACCAAACATCCTGTAGTGCTCTAATACTAAATAACTTGGATACAGAAAACTAGACAGCACTGAGCACATGGCACCTCCTGAATGTGCAAAAACACATTCACACAGAATATGTAAACAGAAATGTTGTTAGGCCTACATTACATTACATTATAATAATATTATATATACTTTTTTTATTAATAAGGGAAAAACTTCCACTAATTAACTGACAAGGCACACCTGTGAAGGTAAAACCATTTCAGGTGACTACCTCATGAAGCTCATTGAGAGAACACCAAGGGTTTGCAGAGTTATCAAAAAAAGCAAAGGGTGGCTACTTTGAAGAATCTAAAATATAAGACATGTTTTCAGTTATTTCACACTTTTTTGTTAAGTACATAATTCCATATGTGTTCATTCATAGTTTTGATGCCTTCAGTGAGAATCTACAATGTAAATAGTCATGAAAACAAAGAAACACATTGAATGAGAAAGTGTGTCCAAACTTTTGGCCTGTACTGTACATGCGGATAGCTCATAATGCGTACAGATAACACGTGCCACTTGGCTTTAGGAAGTGGCGCGTGTGTTTACGCGAAGTCGTGATATCAGGTTGAAATACTGAGACAAAAAAACAGCAGCTGGGATTGACTTCAAACCACAGACTGTAAAATAAAATAATGGAAGAAGCTTCGGGGTCTGAAAAGTGAAGCCGATTAACAATACTTTAAACAAAAGGTTTTTTATCTAGTTTCTTTTTAATGTTTTTGTGTTGCTTCTGTCCAAGGGTTTTTGGATGTTTTCTGACATCTTTTTCTTGGGAGGTTTTTTGTCGCTTCTGTCCAAAGGTTTTGCCACTATTTTGGACGATTTCTGGAGCTTTTTTTCTGACCCACACATCCAGATGTTGAGGTCTGGGGGAACTCCCCATTGGTCAGGGCTCAATCAGAGGGGGCGGGATCAACGGTTGTCTTTCAAATTCCCCTCTGCACGCGATAGGATAGAGCTCCAACCAATCAGAGCAACGCTAGCTGATAGATTCAACTTTAAACTCCGAACACATCTTCCTTTTTTTAAGAATGACTTCAGAGCCGTTCTTTGTTCTTTTCTCAAAGAAAAGATGAACTCCAAGTCTTCCAGAAGACCTCTGTTCACCAGCAGCAGCAGCAGCCATAAGCCCCGCCCACCCACTCAATACACGATGTGATTGGCCTGACTAGAGTTTGGTTTTTCCAGCTCGCAAGCCAACGGAGAGTTGCTAGACTGACACTGGCTGTAACATTACATTTGCTGCCGCTAGGGTGGTCTAGATTTCTAGGCTGTGTGTGTTTAGTTTAGTTGCAGAATTGCAGGGTTATCTAATGAATGTGAAATCTGGCAAATACAGCGAAAAGAAACCGCCAAAAACAGCGTAAAAGGCGCCAAAAACAAGCATCAAACTAACTATCAAGCATCAAACTAACTAACAAGCATCAAACTAACTAACTTTTCTCAGCTCTTATGACTGTAGTTGGACTTCTTTAGCTTTAAGTTTTGTCTGAGTGTTAGACACGTTTTAGACACAGATATGGAGTTAATAATAACAGTCCAAAAAGATGTCAAACATGACATTTTCACAGGAAAGGAAAAGGAAGACCCCTAAACTCTAGGGGTGGGAATCACCAGAGGCCTCACGATACAATATCATCACGATACCTATGTCACGATACGATATTACTACGATTTTAAACGTATTGCAGTATTCTGCGATTTACTGCAATTTATTACCTTTTTTCCAACTTAAAATGATTTCCCCAAAAGGAAACTTTGTCAACATCTGTTTTATCCAAAAAGATGCATTTCTCTGTTTGTTCATCTCACTTCAATTTTACCCCCTAAACTCCACCGCCAAATACGCACACCTGAGTCTTCCACAAACCCCCCCAAAAAACTGGAATTGTTGTAAACTATTTCATTATTTGACACATGCACATTTCGGTACTAATGACGTCTTTATGTGAAGTATGAAACGGACCGAAGGGGGGAATTAAATAATTGTTTACGACGCTGGAAAGTGAAAAAGCTTCAGACTGAATCCCTCCAGCTGCTTTTCTGACAAACCGTCCAGACTTAACGAGAGTTATCTGTCTTTGGCACTTCTGCTACCGAAGTGCAGCCAACAGTTACTGTCCACCCTCACAGTCTGTCAATCTCCTCCTCTGCTTTATCTCTACCTCCACCTCTCTCTTCTCCTCCCGAAACAGGTAATAAGAACATGGCGTGAGGAAGAGATTGCTCAGCTATCTCTTCCTTCTTACTTCCTGTTGATACGGAGCGTGCATTTACACCTATCTCACCCTCATCCAGAACTTTGTTATGGCAAATTAGTTTTTTCATATCGTGTGTCTGCAGAGGCAGTTTGTCAAAAAACGTCGGGAGAAAAAAACGACAAAACAGCAACGATATAAATAGGGATTTAGGCTGAGGAAACTTAACCAATGAAAGCATATTTCACCAGGGAGATCGTTCTCCAGCGCTGTGAAAACGATAAAGACATGTTGGTTATAAATTGGTTCGGGGAAGAGAATAATTGAACGGCTGTGTTGACCGCAGGCTCGAGGGAGAGATGCTCAACCCACAGAGGAGAGGGGGAGGCCAAACTGCACTTTCCTCAACGACAGACAAGTGGAAAAGTGCAGCTTCAGCCCCAAATTGGACAATCTTAAAAGGTGAAAGGGTATACTGTCAGATAGCAGTAGCCTGACAAGCCAGACCCACTGTCACTACCCGACGTGAGTCGAGTGCAGATGTTTTGCTGTTAGCCACAGAATAATGAGATAGGTACATTACATAGCAGTAATTTATTAGCCACAGAATAATGAGATAGGTACATTACATAGCAGTAATTTATTAGCCACAGAATAATGAGATAGGTACATTACATAGCAGTAATTTATTAGCCACAGAATAATGAGATAGGTACATTACATAGCAGTAATTTATTAGCCACAGAATAATGAGATAGAGACTTCTGTAATGTCTGAAGTAGTCTACAAGAACCTGCTAACGAGAGACTTCTGTAATGTCTGAAGTAGTCTACAAGGACCTGCTAACGAGAGACTTCTGTAATGTCTGAAGTAGTCTACAAGAACCTGCTAACGAGAGACTTCTGTAATGTCTGAAGTAGTCTACAAGAACCTGCTAACGAGAGACTTCTGTAATGTCTGAAGTAGCCTACAAGAACCTGCTAACCAGAGACTTCTGTAATGTCTGAAGTAGTCTACAAGAACCTGCTAACGAGAGACTTCTGTAATGTCTGAAGTAGTCGACAAGAACCTGCTAACGAGAGACTTCTGTAATGTCTAAAGTAGCTGACAAGAACCTGCTAACGAGAGAGTTCTGTAATGTCTAAAGTAGCTGACAAGAACCTGCTAACGAGAGAGTTCTGTAATGTCTAAAGTAGCCTATAAGAACCTGCTAACGAGAGACTTCTATAATGGCTGAAGTAGTTTACAAGAACCTGCTAACGAGAGACTTCTGTAACGTCTGAAGTAGCTGACAAGAACCTGCTAACGAGAGACTTCTGTAATGTCTGAAGTAGTCTACAAGAACCTGCTAACGAGAGACTTCTGTAACGTCTGAAGTAGCCTACAAGAACCTGCTAACGAGAGACTTCTGTAATGTCTGAAGTAGCTGACAAGAACCTGCTAACGAGAGACTTCTGTAATGACAATACAAATGGACATACATAGCAAAGTTCGTTCACTACTGGCTACAAGTTGGCAATCTAACACAACAAAGGCTGTCACTTGAATGGCATTTTGAGCTAACGTTAACAAACAACGCTAGCCGGATCTGGATCCCTTGGCATTATGCCGTAAACTGTTTAAATCTGAGCATGCGCGACTCACATCTGCACTCAACTCACATCAGGTAGTGACACCCACATCCAGATGTTGGGTCTGGGAACTCCTCATTGGTCAGGGCTCAATCAGAGGGGCGGGATCAACGGTTGTCTTTCAATTTCCCTCTGCACGCAATAGGATAGCGCTGCAACCAATCAGAGCAACGCTAGTTGATAGATTCAACTTTAAACTCCGAACACATCTTCCTTTTTTTAAGAATGACTTCAGTGCCGTTCTTTGTTCTTTTCTCAAAGAAAAGCTGAACTCCAAGTCTCTCAGAGTCGCGGCCAAAGCCGATTCCAAAGACCGCTGTTCGCCAGCCATAAGCCCCGCCCACCAACTCTATACATGATGTGATTGGCCTGACCAGAATTAGTTTTTTCCAGCTCGCAAGACAACGGAGAGTTGCTAGACTGACCCTATTTTCATGACTATTTGCATTGTAGATTCTCACTGAAGGCATCAAAACTATGAATGAACACATATGGAATTATGTACTTAACAAAAAAGTGTGAAATAACTGAAAACATGTCTTATATTTTAGATTCTTCAAAGTAGCCACCCTTTGCTTTTTTTGATAACTCTGCAAACCCTTGGTGTTCTCTCAATGAGCTTCATGAGGTAGTCACCTGAAATGGTTTTACCTTCACAGGTGTGCTTTGTCAGGGTTCATTAGTGGAATTATTTTCCCTTATTAATAAAAAAGCAAATAAATATATATATATATATATATATATATATATATATATATATATATATATATATATATATATATATATATATTCATCCCCAGGGGGCAATTCAATGACACAAAGAGCAGCACATTCCACCACATACGGTACATTGTCAATACAATAAATACATAAATAGTAATATATATATATATAAAAAAGGGAGAAAGGGAATGGATTAGTGCATCAGTTATCAGTTAATCACCCCTTGGCTTTATATCTGAGTACTTTGTCACGCAAACAACTACAAGAATCGATTTGTAATTGTCTTCTCGTCTCTCTGCAGGGATCTCGATGCCGATCCCGGTGCTGGGACTCCGAGACCACTCCAAGGTCTTCAAAGATGGCAGCTGCCTGCTGACCGATAACAACTTCGTGCTGGTCGGCTCCTTCGTGGCCTTCTTCGTGCCCCTCACCATTATGGTCGTCACCTACTTCCTGACCATCAGCGCGCTGCAGAACGAGGCCACGCTCTGCCTGGACCAACTCGTGCCGCGGCCGAAGTGGAGCACCACGTTCGCGCTGACGCAGACCTCCCTGTCGTCCGAGAAACTCTTCCGGCGTTCGATAAGCCGCGAAGCCGGCGGCAGAGGAAGCGGCAGCGCCGGCGGGCGCGGCAGCGTCTCGGGCTCGCTGTTCGGACGCCGCACCATGCAGTCCATCAGCAACGAGCAGAAGGCCTCCAAGGTCCTCGGCGTGGTGTTCTTTCTCTTCGTGGTCATGTGGTGCCCGTTTTTCGTCACCAACGTGCTCGTGGTGGCGTGCGACCCGGCAGTGTGCGACGCGGGACTCATGGGCGGCCTGCTCAACATCTTCGTGTGGGTCGGGTACCTGTCGTCCGCGGTCAATCCGCTCGTCTACACGCTGTTCAATAAAACGTACCGAGCAGCGTTCCTGCGCTACGTTCGCTGCCGGTTCCATCCGGAGAGGAAGCGCCTTCAGCTGATTCTGGTGAACACCATACCGCCGATGGCGTACAGCTCGACCCAGCTGCCCCTGGGCGACATCGCCAAGTTACAAAACGGAGTGGCGCACGCCAGCGGCGATGGGAAGGACTGCTCTTTACCTGGACGCGAAATGGAGACGCGCACGCCGGACAAGAGTCACGGAGGCAAGGACGAGAGCCGTGTGTGAATATCAGCCTGTTGAGAACTCGCGGTGTCACTGCCTGATGTGAGTCGAGCGAGCGCCGATGTGAGTCGCGCACGCTCAGTTTTAAAACGGTTTACGGCACAACCGGTCCCTCCAGAGAAAGGCCGATCAAACTACCAAACTCAGCTTGAAAGCAGGGCGTCTCGGTTCTCCTTCCAGGTGAACTAGAGTTCGGTTCTCTTCAGGTGAGAACGCGATCTGACCCAAACACAGAAAGTGAACCGACAACCAGAGCATTCGCTAGCCTGCAGCTTCAACATCGCACGCAACTTACGGACTTACCGGTCCCTTTAGAAAAACGTGATTCAACGCATAATCACCCAAAGTCTGCATATTTATGCACTTTCGCCGCATAAATTGCCGATTTCCGCGCTAAATATGCGGTGCTTGCGTGATTTCATAATCCCCGCATTTTCGTTGCAAAAAAGTCCCGTAATATATCTCAGCAGAAAGTAGAAAAATGTTGCGTTTACTTCTAAGAGCAGCCATTTTCCCCTGTTGCCATGGGAACGTTATGAAGTGATGTAATTACGCGACGTGAACATCGTCAAAAAGCAGGTGTTGGAGGAGGGGAATCACTTTTTTCTTTTTCATCAAACTGCAGTTTTTGCAAGTTCCTGCAATTTCATCGCTTACATTTGCATAAATATCATATATAGAATATTCCATCGCATTTTTTAAGAAAACGTGCCACATAATCATGGATTTTTGCCCAAAACAATCACAAAAAAACTCCCAATTTTTCTATAAAGACGGCATAACGTGTCTTACTGAAATTTGTGAAATCCATAAACTGATAAACTTTTCTCTTTACATACAATAACAGAAGATGGAAATCATTTCAAAAACGTTGTAGCTATCTATGATTGTTAGATTGCTAACGTTGTAGCTATCTATGACTGTTTGATTGCTAACGTTGTAGCTATCTATGACTGTTTGATTGCTAATGTTGTAGCTAACGTTGTAGCTATCTATGACTGTTTGATTGCTAACGTTGTAGCTATCTATGACTGTTTGATTGCTAACGTTAGCTCAAAATGCCATTCAAGTGACAGCCTTTGTTGTGTTTGATTGCTAACTTGTAGCTAGCAGTCATTTCAAAAACGTGTTAGCTATCTATGATTGTTAGATTGCTAACGTCAGCTCACAGCGCGTTAGCTCAAAAAGCCGTTAGCATCTTGGAGGCTACTTGTCGCAAAGTGAGGCATGCGCGACTCACACGTGCACTCGACTCACATCGGGCAGTGTCATCGGATGAAAGAAAAAACCTTGTGACTACCTGGTGACATCAGACTCACGTACAGCGAGCGGTTTGAGGTGCAAAGTGCCAAAGACATAGTGCCTCCCAGTATGTATGGGAGAAAAATGAGTAAAAAACGTTTACATTTCTGTGCATCCTGAGAATTTTCAGAAGAACAAGATTCCTCAGTTTCATACAGTCTTATCAACAGGGTCTGGGTCAGATGATTCAAATTTGTGAGTTCCTAGGTACTACAAAAACCTCTTTTGATAACCCAAAAATAATGTCAATCAATGCTTGTTCCATGGATTACAATCCCTTAAAGGGTAACTTCGGTATTTGTCAACCTGGACCCTATTTTCCCATGTTTTTGTGTCTTTGAAATTGGTCCGGTATCAAGTCCGCTGCAGTCGGCAGCAGCGAAACAAGCTGCAATTTAACAATTTGCGTCCACTAAAAGTTGTGTTGTTGCCGCTGACAGACTCAGATTATTATTCTAAGTGTGTGACAACATTATGGAAAGGATCCCTACAGAGATAGACCTTTTTGTTAAAGAGTAAGATCCTTTTAGTTTAACATGAAACAGCCCCGAAATCACCATCACCAAACTCCACCAGACTCCATGTAAATAATCAGGACTTTTATCATCTTAAAACACACTTCATTCAAAGTGGACAGAAACTAAATAAAACTACCAGAAAGCCGACTTGGTTCATCTTTCCACTGTTCCAACAATCACCACTCTGGTTTGGTTGAAATAAACCCTTAATTCACCCATTTACATGTGGAGATATGCTGGCTCTATACACGCTAAAAGTCCTGATTATTTACATGGAGTCTGGTGGAGATATGCTGGCTCTATACACGCTAAAAGTCCTGATTATTTACATGGAGTCTGGTGGAGATATGCTGGCTCTATACACGCTAAAAGTCCTGATTATTTACATGGAGTCTGGTGGAGATATGCTGGCTCTATACACGCTAAAAGTCCTGATTATTTACATGGAGTCTGGTGGAGATATGCTGGCTCTATTCACGCTTAAAAGTCCTGATTATTTACATGGAGTCTGGTGGACATATGCTGGCTCTATACATGCTAAAAGTCCTGATTATTTACATGGAGTCTGGTGGAAATATGCTGGCTTTTACACGCTAAAAGTCCTGATTATTAACATGGAGTCTGGTGGAGATATGCTGGCTCTATACACGCTAAAAGTCCTGATTATTTACATGGAGTCTGGTGGAGATATGCTGGCTCTATACACGCTAAAAGTCCTGATTATTTACATGGAGTCTGGTGGAGATATGCTGGCTCTATTCACGCTAAAAGTCCTGATTATTTACATGGAGTCTGGTGGACATATGCTGGCTCTATACATGCTAAAAGTCCTGATTATTTACATGGAGTCTGGTGGAAATATGCTGGCTCTATACACGCTAAAAGTCCTGATTATTTACATGGAGTCCGGTGGAAATATGCTGGCTCTATACACGCTAAAAGTCCTGATTATTTACATGGAGTCTGGTGGAGATATGCTGGCTCTATACACGCTAAAAGTCCTGATTATTTACATGGAGTCTGGTGGAAATATGCTGGCTCTATACGCGCTAAAAGTCCTGATTATTTACATGGAGTCTGGTGTAGTTTGGTGATGGTGATTTCGGGGCTGTTTCATGCTAAACTAAAAGGATCTTACTCTTTAACTAAAAGGTCTATCTCTGTAGGGATCCTTTCACAAAAACATGGGAGAATAGGGTCAAGAAAACAACGACATATAACCGTAAGAGTTTCAACATTTCAGAGCCTTTTCCACATTACAGCAAATTATTTTAAGTCTATAAAAAAACCAACATATGATCATACAAGATGAGAAGAGGGTGGGGCTGTTCATGTAAACGATGTGAGACACTCTCGGACATGTGGCCAATATAAAAAGTGACAGAATTTACCTACTTTGCAACAGACTGTTCTCAATATTTCAATTTTCACGGATGCCGAGCTGCAGAGACCTCGCTTTATTTCGTCATCCTGTGGATCAGCAGGGATTAGGCTGGGTTTCCTGCCCCCTTATCAGATGTGCGAGTCTGCGGAGGGAGATCCAGGATGAGTCTCACACTTCGGGGACTCCCGACTCTCGGATGCATAAAAGCTGCCAAACGTGGGGAGAGAAAGGCTCCTGCTGCTTCTGTGTTTTCTGTTGAAAATAACAAGAAAGATTAATATTGTGTCTGAAAACAGAGAGACAACGTAGATAAATCTATATTTGTATGTTGTGCAGATATATGTGAGTAAATGTATTTGATTGTTGAGATTAAAGAAAAAACAGTTTTGTTATTGACCAGTGAGGGAGATTACTGTCACTGATTTGATGAAGATTGTAAAATGAGATCACACTGAACTGTAAGAGTCACAGTTTCCATCTCTTACAGATTCCCTAAGGCTACATTTACACCGCTTAGTTTCAGTTTTTTTTTCCCCCTCTCATTCCCTGCTCTTGTGTCCCCCCCCCTCCTCCTACTCTGGCGTTTTCGCCCTCTCATTCCCCCTGCTCTGAGTTGTGATTTGTCGCCTGAAGTGAAAACCAAAAGCTTCATAATAAGATGTAAAAACTACTCGGAGCGGTTTTCTTTAGTTTACAAAAAGTGGCGATACGAGCCGACAGGAAGCTGCAGGAAACGAGCAAAAAAAAGGTGCTAACTGGAACCAAAAATGGTTCTTAAGAGTGATGCCATAGAAGAACCATTTTCAGTTCCACAAAGAACCTTTTAACAAGATTTTTACAATTTTTGTAAATGGTTCTCTAAAGAACCCTTAAAAGGTGCTTCAAAGAACCATCACAAAATGATTCTTTGAGGCACTATTAATGGTTCTTCAAAGAACCATATTAAAAGTTGGTTCTTTAAGGAACCGTTTTCAAGAAGGTTCTTTGTGGAGCCAACTGGTTCAATAAAGAACCTCTTTCAAAAGGTTCTTCAAAGAAACTGGTTCAATAAAGAACCTCTTTCAAAAGGTTCAAAGAAACTTGTTCAATAAAGAACCTCTTTCAAATGGTTCTTCAAAGAAACTGGTTCAATAAAGACCCTCTTTCAAAAGGTTCTTCAAAGAAACTTGTTCAATAAAGAACCTCTTTCAAATGGTTCTTCAAAGAAACTGGTTCAATAAAGAACCTCTTTCAAAAGGTTCAAAGAAACTGGTTCAATAAAGACCCTCTTCAAAAGGTTCTTCAAAGAAACTGGTTCAATAAAGAACCTCTATCAAAAGGTTCTTCAAAGAAACTGGTTCAATAAAGAACCTCTATCAAAGGTTCTTCAAAGAACCTGGTTCAATAAAGAACCTCTTTCAAAAGGTTCTTCAAAGAAACTGGTTCAATAAAGAACCTCTTTCAAAAGGTTCAAAGAAACTTGTTCAATAAAGAACCTCTTTCAAAAGGTTCTTCAAAGAAACTGGTTCAATAAAGAACCTCTTTCAAAAGGTTCAAAGAAACTTGTTCAATAAAGAACCTCTTTCAAATGGTTCTTCAAAGAAACTGGTTCAATAAAGACCCTCTTTCAAAAGGTTCTTCAAAGAAACTGGTTCAATAAATACCCTCTTTCAAAAGGTTCTTCAAAGAAACTGGTTCAATAAAGACCCTCTTTCAAAAGGTTCTTCAAAGAAACTGGTTCAATAAAGAACCTCTATCAAAAGGTTCTTCAAAGAACCTGGTTCAATAAAGAACCTCTTTCAAAAGGTTCTTCAAAGAAACTGGTTCAATAAAGAACCTCTTTCAAAAGGTTCAAAGAAACTTGTTCAATAAAGAACCTCTTTCAAAAGGTTCTTCAAAGAAACTGGTTCAATAAAGAACCCTCTTCAAAAGGTTCAAAGAAACTTGTTCAATAAAGAACCTCTTCAAAATGGTTCTTCAAAGAAACTGGTTCAATAAAGAACCTCTTTCAAAAGGTTCAAAGAAACTGGTTCAATAAAGACCCTCCTTCAAAAGGTTCTTCAAAGAAACTGGTTCAATAAAGAACCTCTATCAAAAGGTTCTTCAAAGAAACTGGTTCAATAAAGAACCTCTATCAAAAGGTTCTTCAAAGAACCTGGTTCAATAAAGAACCTCTTTCAAAAAGGTTCTTCAAAGAAACTGGTGCAATAAAGAACCTCTTTCAAAAGGTTCTTTAAAGAAACTGGTTCAATAAAGAACCTCTTCAAAAGGTTCTTCAAAGAAACTGGTTCAATAAAGAACCTCTATCAAAGAGTTCTTCAAAGAACCTGGTTCAATAAAGAACCTCTTTCAAAAGGTTCTTCAAAGAAACTGGTTCAATAAAGAACCTCTTTCAAAAGGTTCTTCAAAGAAACTGGTTCAATAAAGAACCTCTTTCAAAAGGTTCTTCAAAGAAACTGGTTCAATAAAGAACCTCTTTCAAAAGGTTCTTCAAAGAAACTGGTTCAATAAAGAACCTCTTTCAAAAGGTTCTTCAAAGAAACTGGTTCAATAAAGAACCTCTTTCAAAAGGTTCTTCAAAGAAACTGGTTCAATAAAGAACCTCTTTCAAAAGGTTCTTCAAAGAAACTGGTTCAATAAAGAACCTCTTTCAAAAGGTTCTTCAAAGAAACTGGTTCAATAAAGAACCTCTTTCAAAAGGTTCTTCAAAGAAACTGGTGCAATAAAGAACCTCTTTCAAATGGTTCTTCAAAGAAACTGGTGCAATAAAGAACCTCTTTCAAAAGGTTCTTCAAAGAAACTGGTTCAATAAAGAACCTCTTTCAAAAGGTTCTTCAAAGAACCTGGTTCAATAAAGAACCTCTTTCAAAAAGGTTCTTCAAAGAAACTGGTTCAATAAAGAACCTCTTTCAAATGGTTCTTCAGAATAAATGGTTCTTTGTTCATTTAAAATGTTTTTATGGGTATTATTTAAAAACAAGAACAATACATGCGTATATTTCGCTATTTGACAACTTTATTGTTTATTGTTGACCATATTTAATTAAATTACAATACAAAAAAAAATTTGAAAAATGTAACAAATGTTACACAATGACAATACAAGTAGATCCAACCAGGCAATCTGATTGGCCAAACATTCAGAACATGCTCAAATCAGCAAGACAGCAACATTACAGAGTTGAATCAAAACCTTTTGAAACATTTAGTGAAAGTCACATATTTATGTAGTGATTCACAACACTGAGTTCTGGATTCCCCAGTGTCCTGACTGCCGTGTCACAAAGTTCCCCTGGTGTCCACCGCCATTTGGTGAAGTAACTGCCATGGCAGCAAGGACACTGGGGAGCCCTGAGTTCCCTGTCATGAGTGTGACAAATGTCAGTTTTTAAAATTAAGTTATTGACGTGTAAGGAGGATTTCTTGTCACAATAAAAACACTTTGAAATGAGTTATGACTATGAAATTTGGATGTGTTGTACAGTGGAGAGTGCTCTACTAAACCAAGCTGGTTCCACATAGTAGATAGTAGTAGTCTGTCCTTAAATGAAATGACAGTGAGGAAACTGGGGAAGTTCCCATTCACTCTACGACAGTTGCACTGGATATCTATGTAATTTAATAACGCGAGATACTTTGAACCTTTTCAAACTCAAAAGGTGAGCCTGTGTTAAGAATACCTGACCAATTTGGTGTTCATAGCTTCATGTTTAGGCTAAGCGTGCTCAGTATTATAGTTGTGTCATTTTAAGTAAAAAAGGAACTTGTATTAAACACATACCAATATTGAACAACATTTGAAAACACACTAAAAGAAAATTAATCTTAACATTTACTAAAATAGAGCATCTAATAATACAAAATGAATCTTAACCAATCTATAAAAACACAATAAAACAACTATTTACGTGTGTGTGTGTGGGGGGGGGGGCTGCAAGTCTGTTGTGCCACGCGATACGCTGCCCTTGGGGTTGAGCCTCTAGGGGAGCCAGCGCCAACATCAGCCTGCCGTACTGGCTCGTCCTAAAGGCCTTCTCTGGTGTGTGTTGAGGAAAACACAAAACACAGAGTGAGGTCTGGTGTAACAGACATAAAATGGAGTCTTTAAAGTCCATATCTTAAGAGTTTTACTTACATTTTGCAGCCTCGCATGAACTCCCTCTCCTTCTCCAGTCCCAAGGTCCCTGACTCCTGGTAGGGGGCAGGGGTTTCATCCTCAGAACTGGAGGAGTACTCAGGCTTGCAGGACCTCTTCCTGGTGGTGAGGAGAGGAGGAGGAGGAGGAGGAGGAGGCTTCTGGTGACTCTGGTGATGGCGCGGTGTGGGTGAGCGCCTAGCGGAAATGCTCCCTCATCCTCTTTGACTGGGCCAGGTTCAGGCTGAGGGCGTAGAAGCAGTCAGCTGTGGCCGTGTTGTTGCACATCAAGGTGGCCACCATCGTCCGCTGCTCGGCAGGCAGGTTGTTCTTGGCCTTAAAAACAGTAGAAGAGAAAATATTGCTACTGTTAGTTAAAGGTATAGTGGAGGATTTTCCCGAATTTTAGAAAAGATCCGCCCTCTCCACTTTTTGAAAAAATGCCCATGCGCAACACTCTACCTGCTCCCGAGAGGGAACGCCTATTAAACGTGTGCACGAGAGTGCACTGTTTACAAGTTGCTGTCAGCATGGCTCATACGAGCTACTTTCAGAAAGAAGATTTGCACTTTTCACAAATTGAGATGTTTACCGTGTGTGCGTGCGGACTTGTGCCAGGGCTAGCATCGCTAATCAGAGCTTACATCAACTTTCACTAGCAGTGATTTAAATAAATGGATTTCTCCAAATAGCACGCCAAACTTTACCTGTTGAGTAGAAACTTGGCGACTGAGGCATCAGTGGAGAGCCCAACCTGTGCTTTCAGCGCGCCGCCAGCCGCGTTGAAACATTCTCCCCAAAAACACGGTCTGTTGTTCTTTCTTCAGAGGCCTTTCTCTTCTTGTCGTACCTTTCGTAGACACTCGTAGCTCACCACACATATACACCTGAAAGTATTCATGCGCAGAAAGCGAAAACTACCCTAGGGACGAGCACGTACCACGGCCTTACGTAAACATAGCGCCAGAATGATTGACAGCTAGGAGGACCAATAGTCTTGATGATCCACCCGGAAAAAGAAAATCCTCCACAATACCTTTAAGCCAGCAGAATGAATGAAGATTAATTAGTTATTAGTTAATGAAATCCAGCATGAACAGATAAGTGACTGAGGAGAACTCACATGCGCAGACACAGCCGTCCTCAGGTCGGTGAAGTTGGGGGACCCTTTAAGGCCCATCTCCGCCCACGCCACCTGCAGGTGGTGCAATAAGTTTTAGCATGGGCCCTTCCCAGCCGTGAAAAAAAAAACAGCTGGTTTGGTGGCTTGCTGGCCGCCTGCAGCTCCAGACACCTCTCCAGCCAGCGAAAATCGTCAGTCTCCAAGAGTCTTGTATTCCCTGACACAGAAAAGGGACAGACTCTTTCAGAGGAGACATTAACAAAAACAACAGACTCACAAGCAGTGATGACAACAGGACACAAGTCGAGATTTTAATACATACAGAGATCACAAAATCCCCTGTGCAGCACGCTCACCACATCCATCGCATTCAGAGACTGGGCAGGTAGGGTTCTCCCGAAAGTATTCGAGGAACTCATGTATGTGATGGTCTTGCCTACGGACTGGAGGTGGGCTGTGTATCTGCAGAAACATAGGCTTTGAGTCAGTCACTGTTCACAGCAGGTGTGTGTCATAACCCATAATTGTTTTGGAAAGTCACACGTACTTTTCAATGCCATCAATATTCCTTAAAAACAGCCAACTGAAAAATTCAGTCTGACCCTTGGTTTTACCTGCCAGGTAAAATATTAAAAAGACTCTCAACACCTTGGACTGTGCGTTTTCCAGCTGCCCTTGTGGTACAGCTGGTAGTCTCTGAAGTAGTTTTCTGTGAACACACATTTAAAATGATCTGAGTAACATTTAACATTGAGGCCTAACAAAATTAATTGTTTTGGTTCCGGTTTCCGACCGACCCTGTCAATTAATGTGCGACCCAAATTTATTTTATGAGCTTGGGGAAGAAATTACACTAATTAAATAAATACACAAATAAAAAGTTTAACCCCCTGACGCCTGAATTTATTCACAATGATATAAACAAATGTATTATGTGTGTTTCTGGCTCCAAGCTGATGCTAAATTAAGTTGAGATTGTTAATTTGTCTATAGCATATGGAATAGATATAAATTTAGGCATGATGCAAATTAGCGACAACAGGCATTATGGTAAAATTCTTTACAAAATGGTAAAATTAATAAAACACATTTTCCCATCTCAGATATGTAGATTTTATTCATCTCACAAAGTAATTGACAAATAAATGAATCTTGACAACAGCAAGAAAGAAAACACTCTCCTACTCCCTAACATTGACAGTAGTCTTTTTAGGGTTAGGGTTTAGGGTCAGGGTTTAGGGTTAGGGTTTAGGGTTTAGGGTTAGGGTTTAGGGTTAGGGTTTAGGGTTAGGGTTTAGGGTTTAGGGTTAGGGTTTAGGGTTAGGGTTTAGGGTTAGGGTTAGGGTTAATTTCGCTTCCGTGAACCGGATGTAGTTCCCACTCCGACCGGTCCTACGAGAAACCACTGCGTGCAAAAGGTTCCTAGGTATGTATCGAATGTAAACAAACCGGCATTGGGGAATACACACGCTATCTCCCTGCAGTCGGAATGGAAGTGGTTTGATGCAAATTAGCCGACAGTCGGCGTCAGGGCTAAAGCGCAACCATAATTACATTTTTGTACAGCACTCTTTGCGATACAAGATGCCCGTTTTCCTCCAGCAATGCTGGAAGAGGACCCGGATACGAGCGGCACTTAACGCGTGCGTGTCCAGTTTTACGGCAGCAGCGGGGAGGACGGCGCCTTCAACCAGCCCTCTCGCCCGGCGCGCAGCGCACCCGGCGAGCTTCAACACGTTAAAAGGGCAGATGAAACCACTCGGAACTATATGTTATGTTTAATGTCGACAAGAGGATGGCAACGTAGCAAGCAAACACGATCAAAAGAAAGGTAGACACCCTTTAGAGTGCTCTAACGTTGCAGCAAGTCCCTGTGGCTCAATGGAGGAGGCTAACAGCAGGGAAGCTAATCACAGCTTCACAACATTATTCATCTGATACAAGCGTTGCATTATGGAAGATAGATGGGATTCTGAATAGCGTGCCCGCTGCACGCATCACGACACACACACACACACACAGCAGAGCGGAGGTGTGGCGCATTTAAAGGTATAGTGGAGGATTTTCCCGAATGTTAGAAAAGATCCGCCCTCTCCACTTTTGAAAAAATGCACATCGCTAACACTCTACCTGCTCCCGAGAGGGAACGTCATTAAACGCGGTGCACAGAGCGCGTTTACAAGTTGCTGTCGGCGTGGCTCATACAAGCTACTTTCAGAAAGAAGATTTGCACCTTTTTCACAAATTGAGATGTTTTCCGTGTGCGCTGCGTGACTTGTGCCAGGGCAAGCATCGCTAATCATAGCTTACATCAACTTTCACTAGCAGTGATTTTAAATGGATTTCTCCAAATAGCACGCCAAACTTTACCTGTCGAAAGTAGAAACTTGGGGATGATGGAGGCATCAGCGGAGAGCCCAACCTGTGCTTTTAGCGCACGCCAGCGTGTGAAACATCCCCTCCCAAAACACCGGTCTTGTTCTTTCTTCAGAGGCCTTCCTTCTTCTTGTCACCTTAGACACTGTGAGCTCACCACACATACACACCTGAAAGTACTTCGCGCAGAAAGCGAAAACTACCCTAGGGACGAGCACGTACGCACGGCCTTTACGTAAACATAGCCAGAATGATTGACAGCTAGAGGACCAATAGTCTTGATGATCCACCCGAAAAGAAAATCCTCCACAATACCTTTAACGAGCACATGTAACTGGCTGGAAACGAAGCTACAGCTTATACATTATTTACTTTGCTGGCAGATGAACTAACGCTACACTCGTTAATAGGTGGGAAAAAATCGATAGTGTATGGATATTTCTATAATTAACAAAATTTAATTACGTTCACACCCAATAAATAGTATAAAGAATTTTAATGATTAAATATTTAAGAAAAAGTTAAAAAAGTAATCTAGAAATATTGAATATGTTAATATTAAGTATGATATGTAGTGGTGATCCACCCCTACTACTGTAGACGCCTACAATACCCTCAAAACAATATTTATCAATACACCTACTACCAAAACATGTAAACAAATCTTCCACTTCCTGCACAAAGTCTCTGCAAATAGCACTTTACAACACTACAAAAAGAGATTTTATAACTTTATTTAGTTTGCAAAATATTTTTGACAAACTCTTGTAAATGTAACAGCTGCTAACGAATTCCTGCGTGGAACCTGTGGCTTATTATAACCAAAACAAATACATGTGTACTTAATATGCAGTGATTACAGCAATTTATTAAGCACAACTTACATGTAGTAACATTATGTTATGAAAATATTGAGTATATTGTACTATAAAAGGCAACCAAAAAATCCTACCTATCCCTTGCTGCCACTGGGAAAAATAAAATAAAAAACACAACTACACAAACCGGAACCAAACAATTTTTTTATGCCTCGAGGTCTGAATCTGAAAACACACACATTATATATATATATATATATATATATATATATATATATATATATACACATAAATATATACACACACATATATACACACATACATATATATACATATATATATATATATATATATATATATATATATATACACACACATATATACACACATATATATATATATATATATATATATATATATACATATATATATATATATATATATATATATATATATATATTACCGGAAGCACAAGCTAAACAGTGTAGTAGACGAGCGGAACGTTTCATTAGTTTCAAATAAATAACACTAAATAAAATGTAATAATAATAATTATACTATCTTCTTCTTCATGGCTTCTTCAGACATTGTTTAAATTCACCTACCCTGGTCCCTGTCTCGATCCTGCCGGTAGCTAGCTTGCCCCGCTAGCCGTTAGCTGCCGTCCGGTGAGTGTAGTCAGCCAGGCTTCTGTGATAATCATCCCAATAACAGTCCATGGAGCGGTGGTGGTGTGGCTGTGTCTTCCAGTTACTGAAGGCTAGCTTTAGCTTGCGCTTGGAGCAGCAAGTTCATCTGCCTGTTGCCCCTCTGTCTGTCTCATTCTTTCCAACTCTTGAGGCTAGTTCTTCGTCTGTATACTCGGATTCGAATAAATAAGGACGACCATATAACTCAAAAGGCTCGTCCCTGTGTTGTATATCTGCTATATTCTCCATAGTTACGTTACTCAAACCTTCTTCCCTTGTAAACAAATCTGCTCTTCACACACTACGCTCCGATCGGCACACTACTGTTTACCTTTTCTTGCTACAACTAGCAGCTAACAGCTACTACCGCACTACTGTTTACCTTTTCTTGCTACAACTAGCAGCTAGCTTACTACCGCACTACTGTTTTTTTTTTTTTAGGGGGGGAATACACTTCAATATGTGACATGACCTGTCCTCTGGAGGACATAGCCACACCACCGTGGATTGTTATTGGGATTATTATCACAGAAGCCTGTCTGAATACACTCACAGGACGGCAGCTAGCAGCTAATGGCTATCAGCTAGCAGGGCAAGCTAGCTACAGGCACGTACCGTTGTTCACTGGCTGAGCCGATGCATCTTTCTAAAGGACGCCTGAACGCATCCCAGCTCTGGGAAATAATTCATCACACGCTAATCCATGCAGTAAATCACGGAGTGTCTATGATTAGTATTAACCACACATAATGTAACATCTAGCCATCGTCTTATCTGTGATTCCATTCGCTGTTGATTGGTGGATATTTCGACAGCTAGCTGGTTGGCTAACCGGGGTAGGAGCTCCGCAGACCCGCATTTAATTCGGTTGTTTGGCCTTTTTGAAGCTAGTTTCCGTGCCATTTCATCTTTAATTTAACCAATATTTTTTGTATGCGTGTTAAGATAAATGATCAAGGGAACGGCTTACTTTTTGGGATATGTAGGTCACTGAATAACCGATGATAGTTATGTGGGACCTGTTAGCAGGAACGGCTGGTTAGCACGGCAGCTAGCTGGGTGAGGATCAGTCATTTAAAACAGAAAGGCAATACATACACATGCTTGTGTGGGTGAGGATTACTCTGCAGATTGTGTTGGTGAGAACAAGAACAGCGAACCATACACAGTATATAAGCAGCGAACACGTTCTCGTTTGAACCATTCCCTGAATATAGAGGTTCTTCAATTGGTGATGACTCTTTGAAGAACCGTTAAAGAACCATTATCTTTCTGTGTGCAGAGGTTACAAAGGAAAGAAATAACCTGTCGCGGGGTCAAGGTATTCACTTTTGGTAACGTGACGGGGAAGGAATAGAGCGTAGAAATCAACGGGAGCGGAAAAGGTGACGAAAAATCAACGCAGACCGACACGTTGCAAGAAGTTGCAAAGTTTCAACTCGTCTCGTCCAGACTCTTCGGTCTGAACTGGGCTTCAGCTTTCTCATTAAAGAGGAGACGTTTTCTTTAGCCCAACGAGCAGCAGGGAGGTTATATTTATCATGTGTTATTTACAGCAGCAGGTGGAGGACTCGGGCTATTAAAGGACAGTAATGAAGGAAGAGAAATATGAGCTCGGCAGGAGGCTGCTTTCAGCTTTTACAGCGACGTTGTTCTTCTACCTGCTGAGTCACGACCTGCCTTTACACAGAAACTCAGACGCCAGCTTCTGCTTGTGTCTGTGGAAATGAATGGGCAGCTTTTTGCGGACTGTGGTTTCACTTTATTTTATGATCTGGGTTTTGTTTTCATTGTTTGGGGCTTTATTTCTATCCATTACGGCCGCTCGTACCAAGCTGGATCTCCTTCTTTTGGTCGTGGCCGAGCCTTTATACGACCATAGGCGAGGTCCTCCAAAATAAAATGACAAAATCCATCATTGTTGGGGCTGTGATAGGGACTGATACGGGCTTAACTGCTGAACAAAAAGGTCGAGGGACTAACTGCAGATTAGGGCTGCAACTAACGATTCCTTTGGACGACTAAAAGGCGGCTGAAAAAGGTGACGAAAAAGGCAACAAAAAAGACAACGAAAACGCTGAAAAAGGTGACGAAAAAGGCAACGGAAACGCTGAAAAAGGTGACGAAAAAGGCGACAAAAACATTGACAAAGGCGACAAAAAAGGCGACAGGATTTTTTTGGGAACCTCTGCTGTAACGCGGCTTTCCTGTTTAAAAAGGCAACGAAAAGGCAAACGCAAACGGGAAAAGGCAACGAAAACGCTGGAAAAAGGCGTAACGAAAAAAGGCGGTAATGGGTAGAAAACGCCGGAAAAGCAGGACGAAAACGCTGAAAAAGGCAGCTGAAGAAGGCGACGAAAAAGGCGACGAAAAAGGCAACGAAAACGCTGAAAAAGGCGACGAAAAAGGCGACGAAAAACGCGAAAAGGCGACGAAAACGTCGAAAAAGGCGACGAAAACGCTGAAAAAGGCGATGGGCGAAAACGCTGAAAAAGGCAGCTGAAGAAGGCGACGAAAAAGGCAACAAAAACATTGACAAAGGCGACAAAAAAGGCGACAGGATTTTTTTGGGAACCTCTGCTGTAACGCGGCTTTCCTGTTTAAAAAGGCAACGAAAAAGGCAACGAAAAAGGCAACGAAAAAGGCAACGAAAACACTGAGAAAGGCGACGAAAAAGGCAACGAAAAAGGCAACTGAAAAAGGCGACAAAAACACTGAAAAAGGTGACGAAAAAGACGACGAAAATGCTGAAAAAGGCGACGAAAACCTCTGCTGTACGCAACACAACGCGGCTCTCCTGTTTATCCCCGAGCTCTCTGAAGCTGCTGAACCCAAATAACCCAACCCCTCCCCTACCGAGACGCCAGCGTGCTGCTGTGATGCAGACACACATCCTCACACACATTTACATCTACAGTCTCCGAATAAAGTCGGCGACTGAGGCAGGAAACCAGACGCTGCACAAACACGCTGACTGTGAAAAAGCTGCGCTTGCATTCCTCCAACACCGCCTGGCTTCCCTTCTTTCTGAACCACAACTGGCATGTTTATAGTGTATTAATACACATATATATATACACACACACACACACAACTGGCATGTTTATAGTGTATTAATACACATATATATATATATATATATATATATATATATATATATATATATATATATATATATATATATATATATATATATATATACACACACACACAGACACAGACACACAGACACACACACACAAATGGCATGTTTATAGTGTATTAACACACATATATATATATATATATATATATATATATATATATATATATATATATACACACACAGACACAGACACAGACACACACACACAGACACACACAAATGGCATGTTTATAGTGTATTAATAATGCATGAAGCTTCCATCTTTCTTCGTTTTTATTGAGCTGGATGTTTTTGACACTTTCACCTCCCCCAAAAACCCCAAAGATCCACACATATCCTTTGTTATTTCTTGCAGAATCTGGATCATATTTGGAGCATCTGTGGAGATTTCTTTTTGATAT
>NC_053123.1:36092730-36100230 GCF_010015445.1 Perca fluviatilis | reverse complement strand
CTTTTTTAGTATTTTTCGTTAAATCTTTTTGTCACATTTTAATTTCCTCATCTGAGACATAATTCAACGGGACGTGCTGTGATGATGGGAGGTCAGACAGACGCCATCAGCCAGGACAACATCTGCTGCTGCGTCTGGATTCTCCTCCCACTGGTCACCGTGACAACCTCTCATCACTATACACTCCCACTGGTCACCGTGACAACCTCTCATCGCTACGCTCCAAGACATTAATATCCCTAAATTAACAGGAAAGGTTCCGGCAGCTCATTTACCCCGGACTTTGTTCTGTACTTAAAAAAAGGAAAGTATGTGTGTGTGTGTGTCTGTGTGTCTGTGTGTGTGTGTGTGTGTGTGTGTGTGTGTGTGTGTGTGTGTGTGTGTGTGTGTATGCGTGTGTGTGTGTGTGTGTGTGTTCATGTATGTGTGTGTTTGTGTGTTTGTGAATGTGTGTGTGTGTCTTTGTATGTGTGTGAGTGTGTGTGTGTGTGTGTTTGTGTGGCATGCATACTGTGTGTGAGTGTGTATGTATGCGCATGACTTGCGCATGCATGTATGTTTGTGTGTGTCTGTGTATGGTGTGAGTATTGATGTGTGTGTGTGGTGTAGGCATGTGTGTGTGTGTGTCTGGATGTGCGCTGTGTGTGTGTGTATGTGTGTGTATGCTGGCAGTGTCAGGTTGTGTGTGTGTGTGTCGGGTGTGTGTGTGTGTGTGTGTGTGTGTGTGTGTGTGTGTGTGTGTGTGTGTGTGTGTGTGTGTGTGTGTATGTGTGTGTTCACCCCAGGCTGCTAGTTGTTCACACGCCACATACAGGTGAGAACATCTGTCTGTCCAGCTGTTTCCAGGTGTCATTCAGTACCACCTGACTGTCAGCTGAGATCAGAGCAACCACACACACACACACACACACACACTCACATGTATCGTGGTCTTAGTCAGAGGATCACCAAATCATCATCATCAATCCTCTGAAATGTTCGTCCCGTACTTAAAAAACAGAAAGTATGTGTGTAGCTAGATGTGCAATAGTTCAAAATGGAAACCATAGAAACGCTGTTTTGAGCTTGAACGTGCCCCTGTATTTAGCTTTTGTCTTAAAATGCTCCATTTTAGTGTCTGCACACACACGCACACACACACACAGACACACACACACACATGGACACACATGCACACACACACACGCACACACACAGACACACACACATACAGACACACACAGACACACACACATGTACACACACACACAGAGAGACACACACACACACACACACGCACACACACACAGACACACACACACACACACACACACACACACACACACACACACACACACACACACACACACACACACACACACACACACACACACACACACACACACACACACAGAGAGAGAGAGATACTGAGAGAGACACACACACACAAAGACACACACACACACACAAATACACACACACACACAGAGACACACACAGACACACACACACACACACAGAGAGAGAGAGCGAGAGAGACACACACACAAAGAGACACACACACACAGACACACACACACACGCACACACACAGAGACACACACACACGTGCACACACAGACACACACACACACACACAGACACACACACATAGACACACGCACACACACATAAACACGCACGCACACACACACACACACACAAAGAGACAGACACACACAGACACACACGCACACACAGAGACACACACACACAGACACACACACACAGAAACACTGTTTTGAGCTTGAGTGTGCCCCTGTATTTAGCTTTTATCAGGGATATCATCACATTTAGTGTCTGTCTCTTTAAAGGGGGAAATGCCCATAAAAAAAAAACGACAAAATATGTGCCTTTCGTTTAGACGCCGACTGCGTTTTTGGGGCTTAAAAACGCAAAAAAAAAGTGAAACCACCCTCCAGAGTGGAAATCTTAAAAACGCTCCACCGTTGCGTTCCCGTCTAACGGTAGGGTTCCACACAACGAAACACCTCGCGAATTTCGGCCAACGAAAGTTTGCCTCGGGGGGCGCACAGCAGCAAACCATCGGTAAAACGTTAGCTCATAAATGCTCTGGTAACCTGGCTATGTAGCCTAGCTGCCTCGCTGCGCTTACAATGAAATGCAATGTCCGAACATGCTAGCGGTTGACCTGTCGGCTAGCTGAATCATTTTGAGTGTTTAAACTATCTCCAGTGGTCTGTTTGGTGGTGTGTGTTCGTCCTGTTTAAGTTCGTGTGACATATAAACAACAATCCGTGTTGCTACAAGCGTCAATGTTCGCCACCAAAACATGTAATCAAACAAATGCACAAGTAGCCTAGCTAGCTAGCTGCCTGGCTAGGCTACAATGAAATCCAATGTCCGAACATGCTAGCGATTAGCCTGTCGGCTAGCTGAAAAGTTCGAGTGTTTAAACTAACATATACAGTGGTCTATTTAGCGGTGTATGTGCCCTGACTAAGTTCGTGTGTCATATAAAACACAATTCGTGTTGATAGAAGTACCGATGTTCGTGTAGAAACATTTTAATCACATCAAAATGTTCACGATACGACGCTGATGACCGAAGTTAAACTTTCGTCAACTTTATTTCGCATCCCCTCGGCGATTCGCTCTCATCTCGCTCAGTCAGGGAGAATTATCGTCTCCATTCAACCTCAATGAGAGCAAAGAGAAATTTCGCTGTGTGGAAACCTACCGTAAAGGGTAAAAACGCAAAAGTCTGCAGCCTCTACTGTTGTGGTGGCTAGACGACCCATCCCATATTTCGTTACATAAATCAAAATATAGAGTGATTACTCCACCATGGCCACTCCTCCATTGGCTATCCAATGGTCTGGATGGCTTTCAGCTTTGATGATATCTGACTTTTACAGATAGGGTCTTTCTCGTGTGGATATGATGTCCCTCCAGGTACAGAAGGGACACTGCTGAAGACATTCGGTCCAGATGTTTATATATTTTGGACCGGTCAGGACTCCCAGTCCACGCCCTGTTGTGCCACCTCCTCGTCTGTCTCACGAAATTGTCAGCTTTTGTTGTTCGCTTCGCCATGTTTTGGTTTGGCGCTACTAGGGAGAGAATTAGAAGGGAGGTTCTATGCAGGCGCGACACAAAGACACACACACACACACACACACACACAAAGACATACACACACACACAGACATACACACACACACACACACAAAGAGACACACACACACACAGACATACACACACACACACACACAAAGAGACACACACACACACACAAAGACATACACACACACACACACACAAAGACACACACACACACAGACATACACACACACACACACACACAGAGACACACACACACACACACACACGAACAACACACACACAACACACACACACACACACACACACACACACACACAGACACACACACACACAGAGAGAGCGGAGAGAGACACACACACACACACACAAACAGGCATTTTTTTATAACACACACACACACACAAAGAGACACACACACACAGACACACACACACACACACAGACACACACACACACACACAGACACACACACACACACAGAAACACACACACAGAGGACTTGGTGGTGTAGTATGTACTACCACCTAGCTGCCTGGAGTGCATACTACACCCAATTTCACACACTTTTGCGTCACCACATGAACGCAGATTTCCCCTCCCCCAAAATGCTCGTCTAAACGCGGAATAAAAAGTCAGAACGCAACTCCGCTTTTGCGTTTTCTCTTCAGATCGTTTCCGTCTAAACGTAGCCTCAGAAACTTCGCGCTATGGCTCTAACCGTCATTAGTCGCGTAATTTCGTAGGACATCATGAGAATTGTTGTGCGTGTGTTTTTCGTACGGTATCAAACAAAATCCGTTGAACGCTAAACTTGGCTGTAAGGTGAACATAATTTTTCGTAGGATATCGTACACGAGCCTATCGTGAGAATGCGAAGAACTGTTAACTTCACGTTCTCCTTCTCTGCAGGTAGCCCAAACTTTTAAAGTGCCCATATTATGAAAAAATCACTTTTTCTGGTGATTTGGGGAGTTATTTTGTGTCTCTGGTGCTTCCAAACACACATACACACTTTGATAAAAACCATCCATGGTGTTCTGAGTGAGATCTGGTTTCTGAATGTGTCCTGTCTTCAGTCTCCTGGTGAGCTGGTCAAAATCGGCTCGGACTGTGACGTCACAGCGTTAGCGTTAGCCGGCTAATGCTAGCGTTAGCCGGCTAACGCTAACGCTAGCATGCTACGTCGTTCTCAATAGAGAGCTGAAGTCCCGCCCCTTCCGGTGGACCTCATGGGACCTTAAGTCAGAAAAAATATGAACGATAGTGAACGGGGGAGAGGCAAATTATTTTTTGATCCCGTTTGAATTGAGCCATGGATTACAAATATGATGTTCGTCAATTTAAAAGATAATTTTTCAACCGAAGAAAGTCTCAGTTAGCCGTAGGTTTGTCGTAGTACCACTTAGTTTAGTGTGAAACCGCTCAGTGGACTACATCTCCCAGTGGACTACATCTCCCAGTGGACTACATCTCCCGTTTCACACAATCTGCGTCACCTAGCTTGATGCTTGGTTTGCTCGCTAGCTAGCTAGCTTAGCTCTGTTCCACAACACATGTAACGTTATCGTACCTGCTGTGTTTTATCCAGTCAAGCGTTTTCAGCAGAGAAGCCAAAGAACAAGCGAGATCCTCTGCTCATTAGAGTAACGTTACATCACCGGTACGATACACACAGACATCGGAGCTTCAGCGGGACGTCATCCATGAAGTTTGTAGTCTTTATAATTACGTATTTTCACAGTCTTATACTTCAACAGTTTAACAACAAACCGAGACTTTCTTCGGTTGAAAAATAATGTTTTAAATTGACGAACATCATATTTGTAATCCATGGCTCAATTCAAACAAATAATTACTATCTCTCCATTGACCCTCGTTCATATTTCTTCGAAAGATAAGGTCCCATTGGACCGGAAGTAGAAGGGGCGGGACTTTGGCTCTCTATAGCAAAGCACTGCTACAACACACACAAGTTCACCATAATCTACAAAAGAACTACTTCCATGTGCTCCCTCATTTAGAAGAAGTCTCCCAGCTGATCCTGATCCTTGTAACTGACCACAGTTGGAGAAACAGCCTCTCTTTTACTGTCTCTAGAGTTAGCTAGCTGACATGATCTACATCTGAGCTACTGCGCATGTGCGAGTGCAATCAAAGATAGTACAGAAGAAGAAGATGAAAAGAGGTCTCACTCTGTAGCTAAAACAGAAACCAGGTGAAAAGAGGATCTGCAGCAGTGAGAGAGAGCTGTGCAGTACAACAACAATATGGTGTTTTTTGAAAATTAAACCATGTAAACCTATTCTGGTACAACCTTAAAATACAGTTATGAACCTGAAAATGAGCAGAATATGGACGCTTTAAAAACAAATCCACTAAACTTTTCTTTTTGTTCGACTCAAATCGCTCAGTCCACTGGAAACTTTAAGAAATATTATTCTCATTTCCAACATAGACTGCAAGTTTACTTTTTTCTGAATGGATTAAAGTGACAAATACACCACCCACCCTCCCTCCCTCCCTCCCCTGCTCACTGAGGCTGAGCGGCCTTATCACGACTTGAATAAATGAACTGGCAGCTGCCGCAGCACTCCCCTAAACCCTGAACCTTATCAGGCCGAGCCAGCTGAGAGCAAACAGCCGACGAGCCTACCTGCATGTAGTCTCACTGCAGGACCTCCATCACTGTCTGCACACGGGTGGAGATACTGAGGAGAAAGGGGGGTCTGCAGGAGGAAGAGGAAGAGATAGAGAGAAAGTTATCTGGGTTTCTGTGACCCAATGAAAAGTATAAAGTTCACACGAGGCTCATCATGTTCAGGCTGAACCACTGAGTATGTTTACATGCACACTATTATTCTGATTGATTAACACAGGGTCGTGTAATCAGCATATTGTGTTTAGATATTGTGAAAAAAAAAGCCTTTCTCTGAATTTAGCATTTTCTGATTGAGACATGCGGGATATTTCGGTATTATTCAGGTTTTTAGAAGCATTCTTTGGACATGTGTAACAGCGCATTCAGAATCTGCGTCTCCATCAGAGTTTTTACTGCAGTCCAGTGGTGTTAGTCTACGTGATATGCAGGTATATATATATATATATATCCACTAAGAAAGCTCCAGAATTCCATATACCCTACTTAAAAATGGCCAATGACATACAACAACATACTTTCCATTATATTTTTGATATATTTTAGAATTGTCATCTGTGTTTTTCTTCTTCTTAAATATGAAAAAAATCCTCAAAAACATCGTGAAACGTGTTGAAAAGCTTGTTTGGTAGCTTGTTAGCTAGCTCGTTGGATAGTTAGTTAACGTTAGCTAGCTCGTTGGATAGTTAGTTAACATTAGCTAGCTTGTTTGGTAGCTCGTTGGATAGTTGTAAACGTTAGCTAGCTTGTTTGGTAGCTCGTTGGATAGTTAGTTAACGTTAGCTAGCTCGTTGGATAGTTAGTTAACATTAGCTAGCTTGTTTGGTAGCTCGTTGGATAGTTACTTAACGTTAGCTAGCTTGTTTGGTAGCTCGTTGAATAGTTAGTTAACGTTAGCTAGCTCGTTTGATAGTTAGTTATCGTTAGCTAGCTTGTTTGATAGTTAGTTAACGTTAGCTGGCTTGTTTGACATTATTATTAATTATTGTTACTTGTTATGCTCGCTGTTAGCTAACGTTGAAAGTAAGTTGCCGTATAGCTTGTTGGAACGTTAGTTACGTTAGTATTCATATACATAGTTAGATAGCTATCGCTAGCTTTGTTTGGTTAGCTAGTACTGTTGGATAGTTAGTTAACGTTAGCTAGCTTGTTTGGTAGTTTGTTAGCTAGCTCGTTGATAGTTAGTTAACGCTAGCTATCGGGATAGTTAGTTAACGTTAGCTAGCTTGTTGGATAGTTAGCTAACGTTAGCTAGCTTGTTGGATAGTTAGTTAACGTTAGCTAGCTCGTTGGATAGTTAGTTAACGTTAGCTAGCTTGTTTGGTAGCTTGTTAGCTAGCTCGTTGGATAGTTAGTTAACGATAGCTAGCTTGTTGGATAGTTAGTTAACGTTAGCTAGCTCGTTGGATAGTTAGTTAACGTTAGCTAGCTTGTTGGATAGTTAGCTAACGTTAGCTAGCTTGTTTTGTAGCTTGTTGGATAGTTAGTTAACGTTAGCTAGCTCGTTGGATAGTTAGTTAACGTTAGCTAGCTTGTTTGGATAGTTAGTTAACGTTAGCTAGCTCGTTGGATAGTTAGTTAACGCTAGCTCGTTGGATAGTTAGTTAACGTTAGCTAGCTTGTTTGGATAGTTAGTTAACGTTAGCTAGCTTGTTTGGTAGCTTGTTAGCTAGCTCGTTGGCTAGTTAGTTAACGTTAGCTAGCTCGTTGGCTAGTTAGTTAACGTTAGCTAGCTCGTT
>NC_053123.1:36075230-36082730 GCF_010015445.1 Perca fluviatilis | reverse complement strand
CAGGCCTGTCAAACTAACAGTAATAACACATTAACAACATAGCCTGTAAACTAACATGTAATTAAACATGAATCATTATAACACATAATAAACAAAACACATGTAATAACACAGGCCTGTCAAAACTAACATGTAATAAGTAATAACACATGTAATAACACAGGCCTGTTAAAACTAATATGTAATAACACATATAATAACACATGTAATAACACACGTAATAAATAACAACGTCGAAACTAACATGTAATAACACATGTAATAACACAGGCCTGTCGAAACTAACATGTAATAACACATGTAATAACACAGGCCTGTCAAAACTAACATGTAATAAACATGTAATAACACATATGTCAAACCAACATGTAATAACACATGTAATAACATAGACTGTCAAAACTAACATGTAATAACACATGTAATAACACAGGCCTGTCAAAACTAACATGTAATAACACATGTAATAACACAGGCCTGTCAAAACTAACATGTAATAACATATGAATAACACATGCTTGTCAAAACTAACATGTAATAACACTGTAATAACACAGCCTGTCAAACTAACATGTAATAACACATATAATAACACAGTAATAACACATGTAATAACACATATCAAAACTAACATGTAATAACACATGTAATAACACAGGTCTGTCAAAACTAACATGTAATAACAAGTAACAACATGGAATAACACAGTCAAAACTAACATGTAATAACACATTAATAACACAGACCTGTCAAAACTAACATGTAATAACACATGTAATAACACATGTAAACAGGCCTGTTAAAACTAACATGTAATAAAACATGTAATAACACATGTAATAACACATATTCATAAACTAACATGTAATAACACATGAATAACACAGTTCAAAACCAACATGTAATAACACATGTAATAATATATTCCAAACCAAATAATAACACATGTAATAACACATACCCGTCAAACCAACATGTAATAACACATATAATAACACAGCGTAATAACAAAACATGTAATAACACAGGCCTGTCAAAACTAACATGTAATACACATGTAATAACACAGGCCTGTCAAACCTACATGTAATAACACATATAATAACACATGTCAACACATGTAATAACACAGGCTGTCATAAAACTAACATGTAATAACACATGTAATAACACAGGCCTGTTAAAACTAACATGTAATAACACATATAATAACACATGTAATAACACATGTAATAACACAGGCCTGTCAAAACTAACATGTAATAACACATATAATAACACATGTAATAACACATGTAATAACACATGTAATAACACAGGCCTGTCAAAACTAACATGTAATAACACATGTAATAACACAGGCCTGTCAAAACTAACATGTAATAACACATGTAATAACACAGGCCTGTTAAAACTAACATGTAATAACACATGTAATAACACATGTAATAACGCAGGCCTGTCAAAACTAACATGTAATAACACATGTAATAACACATGTAATAATACAGGCCTGTCAAAACTAACATGTAATAACACATGTAATAACACATGTAATAATGCAGGCCTGTCAAAACTAACATGTAATAACACATATAATAACACATGTAATAACGCAGGCCTGTCAAAACTAACATGTAATAACACATGTAATAACACATGTAATAATGCAGGCCTGTCAAAACTAACATGTAATAACACATGTAATAACGCAGGCCTGTCAAAACTAACATGTAATAACACAGGCCTGTTAAAACTAACATGTAATAACACAGGCCTGTTAAAACTAACATGTAATAACACATGTAATAACACAGGCCTGTTAAAACTAACATGTAATAACACATGTAATAACACAGGCCTGTCAAAACTAACATGTAATAACACATGTAATAACACAGATCTGTCAAAACTAACATGTAATAACACATGTAATAACACATGTAATAACACAGGCCTGTCAAAACTAACATGTAATAACACATGTAATAACACAGGCCTGTCAAAACTAACATGTAATAACACATGTAATAACACATGTAATAACACAGGCCTGTTAAAACTAACATGTAATAACACATATAATAACACATGTAATAACACATGTAATAACACAGGCCTGTCAAAACTAACATGTAATAACACATATAATAACACATGTAATAACACATGTAATAACATATAACACGGCCTGTCAAACTAACATGTAATATAACACATGTAATAACACAGGCCTGTCAAAACTAACATGTAATAACACATGTAATAACACAGGCCTGTTAAAACTAACATGTAATAACACATGTAATAACACATGTAATAACGCAGGCCTGTCAAAACTAACATGTAATAATACATGTAATAACACATGTAATAATACAGGCCTGTCAAAACTAACATGTAATAACACATGTAATAACACATGTAATAATGCAGGCCTGTCAAAACTAACATGTAATAACACATGTAATAACACATGTAATAACGCAGGCCTGTCAAAACTAACATGTAATAACACATGTAATAACACATGTAATAATGCAGGCCTGTCAAAACTAACATGTAATAACACATGTAATAACGCAGGCCTGTCAAAACTAACATGTAATAACACAGGCCTGTTAAAACTAACATGTAATAACACAGGCCTGTTAAAACTAACATGTAATAACACATGTAATAACACAGGCCTGTTAAAACTAACATGTAATAACACATGTAATAACGCAGGCCTGTCAAAACTAACATGTAATAACACAGGCCTGTTAAAACTAACATGTAATAACACAGATCTGTCAAAACTAACATGTAATAACACATGTAATAACACATGTAATAACACATGTAATAACACATGTAATAATACAGGCCTGTCAAAACTAACATGTAATAACACATGTAATAATACAGGCCTGTCAAAACTAACATGTAATAACACATGTAATAACACAGGCCTGTTAAAACTAACATGTAATAACACATGTAATAACACAGGCCTGTTAAAACTAACATGTAATAACACATGTAATAACGCAGGCCTGTCAAAACTAACATGTAATAACACAGGCCTGTTAAAACTAACATGTAATAACACAGGTCTGTCAAAACTAACATGTAATAACACATGTAATAACACATGTAATAACACATGTAATAACACATGTAATAATACAGGCCTGTCAAAACTAACATGTAATAACACATGTAATAATACAGGCCTGTCAAAACTAACATGTAATAACACATGTAATAACACAGGCCTGTCAAAACTAACATGTAATAACACATGATAATCGCAGGCCTGTCAAAACTAACATGTAATAATGCAGGCCTGTCAAAAACATACATGTAATAACACATGTAATAACACATGTATATACACGGCCTGTCAAAACTAACATGTAATAACACATGTAATAACACAGGCCTGTTAAAACTAACATGTAATAACACATGTAATAACACATGTAATAACGCAGGCCTGTCAAAACTAACATGTAATAACACAGGCCTGTTAAAACTAACATGTAATAACACATGTAATAACGCAGGCCTGTCAAAACTAACATTTAATAACACAGGCCTGTCAAAACTAACATGTAATAACACAGGCCTGTCAAAACTAACATGTAATAACACATATAATAACACATGTAATAACACATGTAATAACACATGTAATAACACATGTAATAATACAGGCCTGTCAAAACTAACATGTAATAACACATGTAATAATACAGGCCTGTCAAAACTAACATGTAATAACACATGTAATAACACATGTAATAACACATGTAATAACGCAGGCCTGTCAAAACTAACATGTAATAACACATGTAATAACACATGTAATAACGCAGGCCTGTCAAAACTAACATGTAATAACACATGTAATAACACAGGTCTGTCAAAACTAACATGTAATAACACAGGTCTGTCAAAACTAACATGTAATAACACATGTAATAACACAGGTCTGTCAAAACTAACATGTAATAACACATGTAATAACACATGTAATAACACAGGTCTGTCAAAACTAACATGTAATAACACATGTAATAACACATGTAATAACACAGGTCTGTCAAAACTAACATGTAATAACACATGTAATAACACAGGTCTGTCAAAACTAACATGTAATAACACAGGTCTGTCAAAACTAACATGTAATAACACAGGTCTGTCAAAACTAACATGTAATAACACAGGTCTGTTAAAACTAACATGTAATAACACATGTAATAACACAGGTCTGTCAAAACTAACATGTAATAACACATGTAATAACACAGGTCTGTCAAAACTAACATGTAATAACACATGTAATAACACAGGTCTGTCAAAACTAAGATGTAATAACACATGTAATAACACAGGCCTATCAAAACTAACATGTAATAACACAGGTCTGTCAAAACTAACATGTAATAACACATGTAATAACACAGGCCTGTCAAAACTAACATGTAATAACGCAGGCCTGTCAAAACTAACATGTAATAACACATGTAATAACACATGTAATAACACAGGCCTGTCAAAACTAACATGTAATAATACATGTAATAATACAGGCCTGTCAAAACTAACATGTAATAACACATGTAATAACACAGGCCTGTTAAAACTAACATGTAATAACACAGGCCTGTCAAAACTAACATGTAATAACGAGCCAACGCCAGTTACTTTAACACCAGTTACTTTAGCACCAGTTACTTTAACACCAGTTACTTTAGCACCAGTTACTTTAGCACCAGTTACTTTAGCGCCAGTTACTTTAGCACCAGTTACTTTAACGCCAGTTACTTTAGCACCAGTTACTTTAGCACCAGTTACTTTAGCACCAGTTACTTTAACACCAGTTACTTTAGCGCCAGTTACTTTAGCACCAGTTACTTTAGCGCCAGTTACTTTAGCACCAGTTACTTTAACGCCAGTTACTTTAGCGCCAGTTACTTTAGCACCAGTTACTTTAACGCCAGTTACTTTAGCACCAGTTACTTTAGCACCAGTTACTTTAACACCAGTTACTTTAGCACCAGTTACTTTAACACCAGTTACTTTAGCACCAGTTACTTTAACGCCAGTTACTTTAGCGCCAGTTACTTTAGCGCCAGTTACTTTAGCGCCAGTTACTTTAGTGCCAGTTACTTTAGTGCCAATTACTTTAGCGCCAGTTACTTTAGCGCCAGTTACTTTAGCGCCGTTACTTGCGCCAAAGCGGTGGTACCAATTACTTTAGCGCCAGTTACTTTAGCGCCAGTTACTTTAGCGCCAGTTACTTTAACGCCAGTTACTTTAACGCCAATTACTTTAACGCCAATTACTTTAGCGCCAATTACTTTAGCGCCAATTACTTTAAAGACGCCAATTAGCCTTTTGCCAAGCCCCGCCCCCCTTAGTTACTGTTGCTACGTCTGACAAACAAATGGTCAAACACGACCAGCGCGACAGATTGCCATGACGGGAGGAGGTATACCCGTGTGTGTCAGTGACCTTTTTTGGAGCAATACCTCCGCGATATCCTCCAGATCGAAGCAAAAGGGGTTACAGTATGCAGTGGAGGGATGTATTCAAATGTTCGACTTTGTTGTAAACTGACGAAAAATAAAGTTGGGGAGCTCAAAGACCCAACACAACAGCAGCTAATGTAGCTAGCGTTAGCCAACATGTTAACTAATGTTGGCTAAAGCTAAAGGGCTCGTTAAACTTAGCTTAGAGAGTAGGTTAACATTCTGGCAATGATATCCATGATAATCATAACTTTGGTCCAATTTGTGTTCTTGCCTCTAGTTAGTAGATCTAGACAACACGGTAACTAGTTAGCTGTTAGCCTTAGCTTTGAGCAGACGTATTTATGCTTCGTAATGTTCGACACATTTAACTGGGAGTGGGGCCGTCCACACGGTTTTATCCATTGTAGGCACCGCTCACGTTGGCCCTCGTTCTGACTCATGAAAAAAACATGAGTAAAATAAAAGACACTACATAAACTCTGCTACTGTGTGTTTATTTAAATATAAGTACACCTACATGTAGGCCTAAGAGATTGCAATATAAACCTGTATATTACTATTAGGACTACAGAATACATGTGTCAAGGATGTAGGCTATAAATTAAATAAACTTCAGCTGGAGTCCGATTTACCACGGCAACACTGTTGACCGCATCAGTGATCTCTTTCCATTCCGCATTCTTTATACAGTCTTTAATAACAGTTTTCAGGCTGCCAAATAGTACACACGTTAGTACAAATGAACCGGAGATATCAGGGTTTCAATCTCCACCTCTGAAAAGTGCCGCTTCTCAGCCGGATTACGTCTCGCCATGTCGTAAATTGTAGGGGCGAGGCCTCAAAACCCAGAATATATTGGGGCGTGATATTTAAACACAACTCCTCCAGACAATCTCTCGGGGTATCCATGGATGTATTAAGAGGGGGTATCTAGTGTCCGATTTACAAACACCGTGGGCGCACCGCTTCACCATCTTGCTTGGAGTCAATGTTTGTCGGACCTGCTCACATTGTAACGGTTGCTATGATGTGTGATTGGACAATGGACGTTTTGGGGGAGGGGCCGGCGAGAGGTCAATTACTTTAGTGCCAATTACTTTAACACCAATTACTTTAACACCAGTTACTTTAACGGCAATTACTTTAGTGCCAATTACTTTAACACCAATTACTTTAACACCAATTACTTTAACGGCAATTACTTTAGTGCCAATTACTTTAACACCAGTTACTTTAACGGCAATTACTTTAGTGCCAATTACTTTAACACCAGTTACTTTAGCACCAATTACTTTAACGGCAATTACTTTAGTGCCAATTACTTTAACATCAATTACTTTAACGGCAATTACTTTAGTGCCAATTACTTTAACATCAATTACTTTAACACCAGTTACTTTAGTGCCAGTTACTTTAGCGCCAATTACTTTAACACCAATTACTTTAGTGCCAATTACTTTAGCACCAATTACTTTAACGGCAATTACTTTAGCACCAATTACTTTAACGCCAATTACTTTAGTGCCAATTACTTTAGCACCAATTACTTTAACGGCAATTACTTTAACGCCAGTTACTTTAACGCCAATTACTTTAACGCCAATTACTTTAACGCCAGTTACTTTAACGCCAGTTACTTTAACGCCAATTACTTTAACGCCAATTACTTTAACACCAGTTACTTTAGTGCCAATTACTTAAGCACCAATTACTTTAACGGCAATTACTTTAGCACCAATTACTTTAACATCAATTACTTTAGTGCCAATTACTTTAGCACCAATTACTTTAACATCAATTACTTTAGTGCCAATTACTTTAACATCAATTACTTTAACGGCAATTACTTTAGCACCAATTACTTTAACATCAATTACTTTAGTGCCAATTACTTTAGCACCAATTACTTTAACATCAATTACTTTAGTGCCAATTACTTAAGCACCAATTACTTTAACGGCAATTACTTTAG
>NC_053123.1:36060230-36070230 GCF_010015445.1 Perca fluviatilis | reverse complement strand
GTCTCTCTCTCTCTGTCTCTCTGTCTCTCTGTCTCTCTCTCTGTCTCTCTCTCCGCAGGGGGGCGTGGTCTACGCCAACTACGGCCGCCCGGAGGATTTTAACTGGCTGAAGAGCGCGGGCGTGTCTGTGATTGGCTCTGTGGTGGTGATGCGTGTCGGGGGCGGGGTCAGTTTCGCTGAGAAGGTCTGGTTGGCTGAGAGGAGCGGAGGGGGCGGAGCTTTGATCTACCCCGACCCAGCCGACCTGCCCCAGGACCCCCGGCGCCTCGGACTGAACACACACACCGCCGTGTCTGAACATGTAACAAACACACACGCACACACGCACACAGTAACACACATGCACATACACACACACACAGACACACACACACACACACACGCACACAGTAATGCACACGCACACACACACACAAACACACACATGCACACACAGTAACACACAGACACACACACACAGACACACACACATACACACAGACGCACACACACATACATACACACACACACACAGTAATACACAGACACAGAGACACACACACAGTAACACACACAGACACACACACACACAGTAACACACACAGACACACACACACACATATAAACACACACAGTAACACACACATAAACAGTAACACACACACACAGTATTACACACACACAGTAACACACACACACATTTAGTCTCAGTTACCCTGGTAAACCTGGTTCCATGTGACCAATCAGCTTCTCCCTCTGTGTTGTCCAATCACAGGTCCACCTGGGGTCAGGTGACCCCTTCACTCCCGGTTTCCCGTCCTTCAACCACACCCAGTTCCCGCCCATCCAGTCCTCTGGCCTGCCGCTGATCCCCGTCCTGCCAATCAGCGCCACGGTGGCCGCCAAGCTGCTCAGGTGTCACATATACGGCTCAACGGTTCGGTTCTGGAAGTAAAAAACCCGTTCAGTTTGCCCGTACGGCTGGGGTCTTCCACATGTTTTAAGCCAAGGACCCAGCAACTGAAAGAGAGACGGAGCAGGGACCCCCTACTATGTACACTGGATAAAATTAATTTGCATAACTGCATAGCTGGCTGGCTCGGTTCCAGGTTTAAATCTCTTTTATAGTAGCTGGCTGGCTCGGTTCCAGGCTTAAATCTCTTTTATAGTAACTGGCTGGCTCGGTTCCAGGCTTAAATCTCTTTTATAGTAGCTGGCTGGCTCGGTTCCAGGCTTAAATTTCTTTTATAGTAGCTGGCTGGCTCGGTTCCAGGCTTAAATCTCTTTTCTAGTAGCTGACTGGCTCGGTTCCAGGCTTAAATCTCTTTTATAGTAGCTGGTTGGCTCGGTTCCAGGTTTAAATCTCTCTTATAGTAGCTGGCTGGCTCGGTTCCAGGCTTAAATCTCTTTTATAGTAGCTGGTTGGCTCGGTTCCAGCTTTAAATCTCTTGTATAGTACCTGGTTGGCTCGGTTCCAGGCTTAAATCTCTTTTATAGTAGCTAGTTGGCTCGGTTCCAGGCTTAAATCTCTTTTATAGTAGCTGGTTGGCTCGGTTCCAGGCTTAAATCTCTTTTATAGTAGCTGGTTGGCTCGGTTCCAGGTTTAAATCTCTCTTATAGTAGCTGGCTGGCTCGGTTCCAGGCTTAAATCTCTTTTATAGTAGCTGGTTGGCTCGGTTCCAGGCTTAAATCTCTTTTATAGTAGCTGGTTGGCTCGGTTCCAGGCTTAAATCTCTTTTATAGTAGCTGGTTGGCTCGGTTCCAGGTTTAAATCTCTCTTATAGTAGCTGGCTGGCTCGGTTCCAGGCTTAAATCTCTTTTATAGTAGCTGGTTGTCTCGGTTCCAGCTTTAAATCTCTTTTATAGTACCTGGCTGGCTCGGTTCCAGGCTTAAATCTCTTTTATAGTAGCTGGTTGGCTCGGTTCCAGGCTTAAATCTCTTTTATAGTAGCTGGTTGGCTCGGTTCCAGGTTTAAATCTCTTGTATAGTAGCTGGTTGGCTCGGTTCCAGGCTTAAATCTCTTTTATAGTAGCTGGCTGGCTCGGTTCCAGGCTTAAATCTCTTTTATAGTAACTGGCTGGCTCGGTTCCAGGCTTAAATCTCTTTTATAGTAGCTGGTTGGCTCGGTTCCAGGCTTAAATCTCTTTTATGGTACCTGGCTGGCTCGGTACCTGGCTTAAATCTCTTTTATAGTAACTGGCTGGCTCGGTACCAGGCTTAAATCTCTTTTATAGTAGCTGGCTGGCTCGGTTCCAGGCTTAAATCTCTTTTATAGTAGCTGGCTGACTCGGTTCCAGGCTTAAATCTCTTTTATAGTAGCTGGTTGGCTCGGTTCCAGGCTTAGATCTCTTTTATAGTAGCTGGTTGGCTCGGTTCCAGGCTTAAATCTCTTTTATAGTAGCTGGTTTGCTCGGTTCCAGGCTTAAATCTCTTTTATAATAACTGGCTGGCTCGGTACCAGGCTTAAATCTCTTTTATAGTAACTGGCTGGCTCGGTTCCAGGCTTAAATCTCTTTTATAATAACTGGCTGGCTCGGTACCAGGCTTAAATCTCTTTTATAGTAGCTGGTTGGCTCAGTTCCAGGCTTAAATCTCTTTTATAGTAGCTGGCTGGCTCGGTTCCAGGCTTAAATCTCTTTTATAGTAACTGGTTGGCTCGGTTCCAGCTTTAAATCTCTTTTATAGTAGCTGGTTGGCTCGGTTCCAGGCTTAAATCTCTTTTATAGTAGCTGGTTGGCTCGGTTCCAGGTTTAAATCTCTTGTATAGTAGCTGGTTGGCTCGGTTCCAGGCTTAAATCTCTTGTATAGTAGCTGGTTGGCTCGGTTCCAGGCTTAAATCTCTTTTATAGTAACTGGCTGGCTCGGTACCAGGCTTAAATCTCTTTTATAGTAGCTGGCTGGCTCGGTTCCAGGCTTAAATCTCTTTTATAGTAACTGGCTGACTCGGTTCCAGGCTTACATCTCTTTTATAGTAGCTGCCTGCCTCGGTTCCAGGCTTAAATCTCTTTTATAGTAGCTGGTTGGCTTGGTTCCAGGCTTAGATCTCTTTTATAGTAGCTGGTTTGATCGGTTCCAGGCTTAAATCTCTTTTATAGTACCTGGCTGGCTCGGTACCAGGCTTAAATCTCTTTTATAGTAACTGGCTGGCTCGGTTCCAGGCTTAAATCTCTTTTATAATAACTGGCTGGCTCGGTACCAGGCTTAAATCTCTTTTATAGTAACTGGTTGGCTCAGTTCCAGGCTTAAATCTCTTTTATAGTAACTGGTTGGCTCGGTTCCAGCTTTAAATCTCTTTTATAGTAGCTGGTTGGCTCGGTTCCAGGCTTAAATCTCTTTTATAGTAGCTGGTTGGCTCGGTTCCAGGTTTAAATCTCTTCTATAGTAGCTGGTTGGCTCGGTTCCAGGCTTAAATCTCTTGTATAGTATCTGGTTGGCTCGGTTCCAGGCTTAAATCTCTTTTATAGAAACTGGCTGGCTCGGTTCCAGGCTTAAATCTCTTTTATAGTAGCTGGTTGGCTCGGTTCCAGGCTTAAATCTCTTTATAGTAGCTGGTTGGCTCCGGTTCCAGGCTTAAATCTCTTTTATGGTACCTGGCTGGCTCTGTACCAGGCTTAAATCTCTTTAGGTAGCTGGCTGGTCTGGTACCGTGCGCTTAAATCTCTTTATAGTAGCTGGTTGGCTCGGTTCCAGGTTTAAATCTCTCTTATAGTAGCTGGCTGGCCCGGTTCCAGGCTTAAATCTCTTTATAGTAGCTGGTTGGCTCGGTTCCAGGCTTAAATCTCTTTATAGTAGCTGGTTGGGCTCGGTTCCAGGCTTAAATTCCTCTTTTATAGTAGCTGGTTGGCTCGGTTCCAGGTTTAAATCCTCTCTTATAGTAGCTGGCTGGCTCGGTTCCAGGCTTAAATCTCTTTATAGTAGCTGGTTGGCTCGGTTCCAGCTTTAAATCTCTTTATAGTACCTGGTTGGCTCGGTTCCAGGCTTAAATCTCTTTATAGTAGCTGGTTGGCTCGGTTCCAGGCTTAAATCTCTTTTAGTAGCTGGTTGGCTCGGTTCCAGGTTTAAATCTCTTGTATAGTAGCTGGTTGGCTCGGTTCCAGACTTAAATCTCTTTTATAGTAGCTGGCTGGCTCGGTTCCAGGCTTAAATCTCTTTTATAGTAACTGGCTGGCTCGGTTCCAGGCTTAAATCTCTTTTATAGTAGCTGGTTGGCTCGGTTCCAGGCTTAAATCTCTTTTATGGTACCTGGCTGGCTCGGTACCAGGCTTAAATCTCTTTTATAGTAACTGGCTGGCTCGGTACCAGGCTTAAATCTCTTTTATAGTAGCTGGCTGGCTCGGTTCCAGGCTTAAATCTCTTTTATAGTAGCTGGCTGACTCGGTTCCAGGCTTACATCTCTTTTATAGTAGCTGCCTGCCTCGGTTCCAGGCTTAAATCTCTTTTATAGTAGCTGGTTGGCTCGGTTCCAGGCTTAGATCTCTTTTATAGTAGCTGGTTGGCTCGGTTCCAGGCTTAAATCTCTTTTATAGTAGCTGGTTTGCTCGGTTCCAGGCTTAAATCTCTTTTATAATAACTGGCTGGCTCGGTACCAGGCTTAAATCTCTTTTATAGTAGCTGGTTGGCTCAGTTCCAGGCTTAAATCTCTTTTATAGTAGCTGGCTGGCTCGGTTCCAGGCTTAAATCTCTTTTATAGTAACTGGTTGGCTCGGTTCCAGCTTTAAATCTCTTTTATAGTAGCTGGTTGGCTCGGTTCCAGGCTTAAATCTCTTTTATAGTAGCTGGTTGGCTCAGTTCCAGGCTTAAATCTCTTTTATAGTAGCTGGCTGGCTCGGTTCCAGGCTTAAATCTCTTTTATAGTAGCTGGTTGGCTCGGTTCCAGGCTTAAATCTCTTTTATGGTACCTGGCTGGCTCGGTACCAGGCTTAAATCTCTTTTATAGTAACTGGCTGGCTCGGTACCAGGCTTAAATCTCTTTTATAGTAGCTGGCTGGCTCGGTTCCAGGCTTAAATCTCTTTTATAGTAGCTGGCTGACTCGGTTCCAGGCTTACATCTCTTTTATAGTAGCTGCCTGCCTCGGTTCCAGGCTTAAATCTCTTTTATAGTAGCTGGTTGGCTCGGTTCCAGGCTTAGATCTCTTTTATAGTAGCTGGTTGGCTCGGTTCCAGGCTTAAATCTCTTTTATAGTAGCTGGTTTGCTCGGTTCCAGGCTTAAATCTCTTTTATAATAACTGGCTGGCTCGGTACCAGGCTTAAATCTCTTTTATAGTAGCTGGTTGGCTCAGTTCCAGGCTTAAATCTCTTTTATAGTAGCTGGCTGGCTCGGTTCCAGGCTTAAATCTCTTTTATAGTAACTGGTTGGCTCGGTTCCAGCTTTAAATCTCTTTTATAGTAGCTGGTTGGCTCGGTTCCAGGCTTAAATCTCTTTTATAGTAGCTGGTTGGCTCGGTTCCAGGTTTAAATCTCTTGTATAGTAGCTGGTTGGCTCGGTTCCAGGCTTAAATCTCTTTTATAGTAGCTGGTTTGCTCGGTTCCAGGCTTAAATCTCTTTTATAGTACCTGGCTGGCTCGGTACCAGGCTTAAATCTCTTTTATAGTAACTGGCTGGCTCGGTTCCAGGCTTAAATCTCTTTTATAATAACTGGCTGGCTCGGTACCAGGCTTAAATCTCTTTTATAGTAGCTGGTTGGCTCAGTTCCAGGCTTAAATCTCTTTTATAGTAGCTGGCTGGCTCGGTTCCAGGCTTAAATCTCTTTTATAGTAACTGGTTGGCTCCGGTTCCAGCTTTAAATCTCTTTATAGTAGCTGGTTGGCTCGGTTCCAGGCTTAAATCTCTTTAGAGTAGCTGGTTGGCTCGGTTCCAGGTTTAAATCTCTTGTATAGTAGCTGGTTGGCTCGGTTCCAGGCTTAAATCTCTTTTATAGTAGCTGGTTGGCTCGGTTCCAGGCTTAAATCTCTTTTATAGTAACTGGCTGGCTCGGTACCAGGCTTAAATCTCTTTTATAGTAGCTGGCTGGCTCGGTTCCAGGCTTAAATCTCTTTTATAGTAACTGGCTGACTCGGTTCCAGGCTTACATCTCTTTTATAGTAGCTGCCTGCCTCGGTTCCAGGCTTAAATCTCTTTTATAGTAGCTGGTTGGCTTGGTTCCAGGCTTAGATCTCTTTTATAGTAGCTGGTTTGATCGGTTCCAGGCTTAAATCTCTTTTATAGTACCTGGCTGGCTCGGTACCAGGCTTAAATCTCTTTATAGTAACTGGCGGCTGGCTCGGTTCCAGGCTTAAATCTCTTTATAATAACTGGCTGGCTCGGTACCAGGCTTAAATCTCTCTTTATAGTAACTGGTTGGCTCAGTTCCAGGCTTAAATCTCTTTTATAGTAACTGGTTGGCTCGGTTCCAGCTTTAAATCTCTTTTATAGTAGCTGGTTGGCTCGGTTCCAGGCATAAATCTCTTTATAGTAGCTGGTTGGCTCGGTTCCAGGTTTAAATCTCTTCTATAGTAGCTGGTTGGCCCGGTTCCAGGCTTAAATCTCTTGTATAGTAGCTGGTTGGCTCGGTTCCAGGCTTAAATCTCTTTTATAGTAACTGGCTGGCTCGGTTCCAGGCTTAAATCTCTTTATAGTAGCTGGTTGGCTCCGGTTCCAGGCTTAAATCTCTTTATAGTAGCTGGTTGGCTCGGTTCCAGGCTTAAATCTCTTTTATGGTACCTGTCTGGCTCTGTACCAGGCTTAAATCTCTTTTATAGTAGCTGGCTGGCTCCGTACCAGGCTTAAATCTCTTTTATAGTAGCTGGCTGGCTCGGTTCCAGGTTTAAATCTCTTGTATAGTAGCTGGTTGGCTCGGTTCCAGGCTTAAATCTCTTTTATAGTAGCTGGCTGGCTCGGTTCCAGGCTTAAATCTCTTTTATAGTAACTGGCTGGCTCGGTTCCAGGCTTAAATCTCTTTTATAGTAGCTGGTTGGCTCGGTTCCAGGCTTAAATCTCTTTTATGGTACCTGGCTGGCTCGGTACCAGGCTTAAATCTCTTTTATAGTAACTGGCTGGCTCGGTACCAGGCTTAAATCTCTTTAATAGTAGCTGGTTGGCTCGGTTCCAGGTTTAAATCTCTTGTATAGTAGCTGGTTGGCTCGGTTCCGGGCTTAAATCTCTTTTATAGTAGCTGGCTGGCTCGGTTCCAGGCTTAAATCTCTTTATAGTAACTGGCTGGCTCGGTTCCAGGCTTAAATCTCTTTATAGTAGCTGGTTGGCTCGGTTCCAGGCTTAAATCTCTTTTATGGTACCTGGCTGGCTCGGTACCAGGCTTAAATCTCTTTTATAGTAACTGGCTGGCTCGGTACCGGGCTTAAATCTCTTTATAGTAGCTGGCTGGCTCGGTTCCAGGCTTAAATCTCTTTTATAGTAGCTGGCTGACTCGGTTCCAGGCTTACATCTCTTTTATAGTAGCTGCCTGCCTCGGTTCCAGGCTTAAATCTCTTTTATAGTAGCTGGTTGGCTCGGTTCCAGGCTTAGATCTCTTTTATAGTAGCTGGTTGGCTCGGTTCCAGGCTTAAATCTCTTTTATAGTAGCTGGTTTGCTCGGTTCCAGGCTTAAATCTCTTTTATAATAACTGGCTGGCTCGGTACCAGGCTTAAATCTCTTTTATAGTAGCTGGTTGGCTCAGTTCCAGGCTTAAATCTCTTTTATAGTAGCTGGCTGGCTCGGTTCCAGGCTTAAATCTCTTTTATAGTAACTGGTTGGCTCGGTTCCAGCTTTAAATCTCTTTTATAGTAGCTGGTTGGCTCGGTTCCAGGCTTAAATCTCTTTTATAGTAGCTGGTTGGCTCGGTTCCAGGTTTAAATCTCTTGTATAGTAGCTGGTTGGCTCGGTTCCAGGCTTAAATCTCTTTTATAGTAGCTGGTTTGCTCAGTTCCAGGCTTAAATCTCTTTTATAGTACCTGGCTGGCTCGGTACCAGGCTTAAATCTCTTTTATAGTAACTGGCTGGCTCGGTTCCAGGCTTAAATCTCTTTTATAATAACTGGCTGGCTCGGTACCAGGCTTAAATCTCTTTTATAGTAGCTGGTTGGCTCAGTTCCAGGCTTAAATCTCTTTTATAGTAGCTGGCTGGCTCGGTTCCAGGCTTAAATCTCTTTTATAGTAACTGGTTGGCTCGGTTCCAGCTTTAAATCTCTTTTATAGTAGCTGGTTGGCTCGGTTCCAGGCTTAAATCTCTTTTATAGTAGCTGGTTGGCTCGGTTCCAGGTTTAAATCTCTTGTATAGTAGCTGGTTGGCTCGGTTCCAGGCTTAAATCTCTCTTGTATAGTAGCTGGTTTGCTCAGTTCCAGGCTTAAATCTCTTTTATAGTACCTGGCGTGGTGCCGGGTACCAGGCTTAAATCTCTTTATAGTAACTGGCTGGCTCGGTTCCAGGCTTAAATCTCTTTATAATAACTGGCTGGCTCGGTACCAGGCTTAAATCTCTTTATAGTAGCTGGTTGGCTCAGTTCCAGGCTTAAATCTCTTTATAGTAGCTGGCTGGCTCCGGTTCCAGGCTTAAATCTCTTTATAGTAACTGGTTGGGCTCGGTTCCAGCTTTAAATCTCTTTTATAGTAGCTGGTTGGCTCGGTTCCAGGCTTAAATCTCTTTATAGTAGCTGGTTGGCTCGGTTCCAGGTTTAAATCTCTTGTATAGTAGCTGGTTGGCTCGGTTCCAGGCTTAAATCTCTTGTATAGTAGCTGGTTGGCTCGGTTCCAGGCTTAAATCTCTTTTATAGTAGCTGGTTGGCTCGGTTCCAGGCTTAAATCTCTTTTATAGTAGCTGGCTGGCTCGGTTCCAGGCTTAAATCTCTTTTATAGTAACTGGCTGACTCGGTTCCAGGCTTAAATCTCTTTTATAGTAACTGGCTGGCTCGGTACCAGGCTTAAATCTCTTTTATAGTAGCTGGCTGGCTCGGTTCCAGGCTTAAATCTCTTTTATAGTAACTGGCTGACTCGGTTCCAGGCTTACATCTCTTTTATAGTAGCTGCCTGCCTCGGTTCCAGGCTTAAATCTCTTTTATAGTAGCTGGTTGGCTTGGTTCCAGGCTTAGATCTCTTTTATAGTAGCTGGTTTGATCGGTTCCAGGCTTAAATCTCTTTTATAGTACCTGGCTGGCTCGGTACCAGGCTTAAATCTCTTTTATAGTAACTGGCTGGCTCGGTTCCAGGCTTAAATCTCTTTTATAATAACTGGCTGGCTCGGTACCAGGCTTAAATCTCTTTTATAGTAACTGGTTGGCTCAGTTCCAGGCTTAAATCTCTTTTATAGTAACTGGTTGGCTCGGTTCCAGCTTTAAATCTCTTTTATAGTAGCTGATTGGCTCGGTTCCAGGCTTAAATCTCTTTTATAGTAGCTGGTTGGCTCGGTTCCAGGTTTAAATCTCTTCTATAGTAGCTGGTTGGCTCGGTTCCAGGCTTAAATCTCTTGTATAGTAGCTGGTTGGCTCGGTTCCAGGCTTAAATCTCTTTTATAGTAACTGGCTGGCTCGGTTCCAGGCTTAAATCTCTTTTATAGTAGCTGGTTGGCTCGGTTCCAGGCTTAAATCTCTTTTATAGTAGCTGGTTGGCTCGGTTCCAGGCTTAAATCTCTTTTATGGTACCTGGCTGGCTCTGTACCAGGCTTAAATCTCTTTTATAGTAGCTGGCTGGCTCCGTACCAGGCTTAAATCTCTTTTATAGTAGCTGGCTGGCTCGGTTCCAGGCTTAAATCTCTTTTATAGTAGCTGGCTGGCTCGGTTCCAGGCTTAAATCTCTTTATAGTAACTGGCTGACTCGGTTCCAGGCTTAAATCTCTTTATAGTAACTGGCTGGCTCGGTACCAGGCTTAAATCTCTTTATAGTAGCTGGCTGGCTCGGTTCCAGGCTTAAATCTCTTTTATAGTAACTGGCTGACTCGGTTCCAGGCTTACATCTCTTTATAGTAGCTGCCTGCCTCGGTTCCAGGCTTAAATCTCTTTATAGTAGCTGGTTGGCTTGGTTCCAGGCTTAGATCTCTTTATAGTAGCTGGTT
>NC_053123.1:36043535-36059730 GCF_010015445.1 Perca fluviatilis | reverse complement strand
GGCTGGTCTGCACCAGGCTTAAATCTCTTTTATAGTAGCTGGCTGGCTCGGTTCCAGGCTTAAATCCCTTTATAGTAGCTGGCTGGCTCCGGTTCCAGGCTTAAATCTCTTTTATAGTAGCTGGCTGGCTCGGTTCCAGGCTTAAATCTCTTTTTAATAGTAGCTGGCTGGCTCGGTTCCAGGCTTAAATCTCTTTTATAGTAGCTGGTTGGCTCGGTTCCAGGCTTAAATTCTCTTTATAGTAGCTGGTTGGCCCGGTTCCAGGCTTAAATCTCTTTATAGTAGCTGGCCTGGTTCGGTTCCAGGCTTAAATCTCTTTATAGTAACTGGCTGGCTCGGTTCCAGGCTTAAATCTCTTTATAGTAGCTGGTTGGCTCGGTTCCAGGCTTAAATCTCTTTTATAGTAGCTGGCTGGCCTCGGTTCCAGGCTTAAACTCTCTTTATAGTAACTGGCTGGCTCGGTTCCAGGCTTAAATCTCTTTTATAGTAGCTGGCTGGCTCGGTTCCAGGCTTAAATCTCTTTATAGTAGTGGCTGGCCCGGTTCCAGGCTTACATCTCTTTTATAGTAGCTGGCCGGCCTCGGTTCCAGGCTTAAATCTCTTTATAGTAGCTGGTGGCTCCGGTTCCAGGCTTAGATCTCTTTATAGTAGCTGGTTGGCGCGGTTCAGGCTTAAATCTCTTTTATAGTAGCTGGCTTGCTCGGTTCCAGGCTTAAATCTCTTTTATAATAACTGGCTGGCTCGTACCAGGCTTAAATCTCTTTATAGTAGCTGGTTGGCTCAGTTCCAGGCTTAAATCTTTTATAGTAGCGGCTGGCTCGGTTCCAGGCTTAAATCTCTTTTATAGTAACTGGTTGGCTCGGTTCCAGCTTTAAATCCCTTTATAGTAGCTGGTTGGCTCGGTTCCAGGCTTAAATCTCTTTATAGTAGCTGGTTGGCTCGGTTCCAGGTTTAAATCCTTTGTATAGTAGCTGGTTGGCTCGGTTCCAGGCTTAAATCTCTTTATAGTAGCTGGTTTGCTCCGTTCCAGGCTTAAATCTCTTTTATAGTACCTGGCTGGCTCGGTACCAGGCTTAAATCTCTTTTATAGTAACTGGCTGGCTCGGTTCCAGGCTTAAATCTCTTTATAATAACTGGCTGGCTCGGTACCAGGCTTAAATCCTTTTATAGTAGCTGGTTGGCCCAGTTCCAGGCTTAAATCTCTTTTATAGTAGCTGGCTGGCTCGGTTCCAGGCTTAAATCTCTTTATAGTAACTGGTTGGCTCGGTTCCAGCTTTAAATCTCTTTATAGTAGCTGGTTGGCTCGGTTCCAGGCTTAAATCTCTTTATAGTAGCTGGTTGGCTCCGGTTCCAGGTTTAAATCTCTTTGTATAGTAGCTGGTTGGCCCGGTTCCAGGCTTAAATCTCTTGTATAGTAGCTGGTTTGCTCAGTTCCAGGCTTAAATCTCTTTATAGTACCTGGCTGGCTCGGTACCAGGCTTAAATCTCTTTTATAGTAACTGGCTGGCTCGGTTCCAGGCTTAAATCTCTTTTATAGTAACTGGCTGGCTCGGTACCAGGCTTAAATCTCTTTTATAGTAGCTGGTTGGCTCAGTTCCAGGCTTAAATCTCTTTTATAGTAGCTGGCTGGCTCGGTTCCAGGCTTAAATCTCTTTTATAGTAACTGGTTGGCTCGGTTCCAGCTTTAAATCTCTTTTATAGTAGCTGGTTGGCTCGGTTCCAGGCTTAAATCTCTTTTATAGTAGCTGGTTGGCTCGGTTCCAGGTTTAAATCTCTTTTATAGTAGCTGGTTGGCTCGGTTCCAGGCTTAAATCTCTTGTATAGTAGCTGGTTGGCTCGGTTCCAGGCTTAAATCTCTTTTATAGTAGCTGGTTGGCTCGGTTCCAGGCTTAAATCTCTTTTATAGTAGCTGGCTGGCTCGGTTCCAGGCTTAAATCTCTTTTATAGTAACTGGCTGACTCGGTTCCAGGCTTAAATCTCTTTTATAGTAACTGGCTGGCTCGGTACCAGGCTTAAATCTCTTTTATAGTAGCTGGCTGGCTCGGTTCCAGGCTTAAATCTCTTTTATAGTAACTGGCTGACTCGGTTCCAGGCTTACATCTCTTTTATAGTAGCTGCCTGCCTCGGTTCCAGGCTTAAATCTCTTTTATAGTAGCTGGTTGGCTTGGTTCCAGGCTTAGATCTCTTTTATAGTAGCTGGTTTGATCGGTTCCAGGCTTAAATCTCTTTTATAGTACCTGGCTGGCTCCGGTACCAGGCTTAAATCTCTTTATAGTAACTGGCTGGCTCGGTTCCAGGCTTAAATCTCTTTTATAATAACTGGCTGGCTCGGTACCAGGCTTAAATCTCTTTTATAGTAACTGGTTGGCTCAGTTCCAGGCTTAAATCTCTTTTATAGTAGCTGGTTGGCTCGGTTCCAGCTTTAAATCTCTTTTATAGTAGCTGGTTGGCTCGGTTCCAGGCTTAAATCTCTTTTATAGTAGCTGGTTGGCTCGGTTCCAGGTTTAAATCTCTTCTATAGTAGCTGGTTGGCTCGGTTCCAGGCTTAAATCTCTTGTATAGTAGCTGGTTGGCTCGGTTCCAGGCTTAAATCTCTTTTATAGTAACTGGCTGGCTCGGTTCCAGGCTTAAATCTCTTTTATAGTAGCTGGTTGGCTCGGTTCCAGGCTTAAATCTCTTTTATAGTAGCTGGTTGGCTCGGTTCCAGGCTTAAATCTCTTTTATGGTACCTGGCTGGCTCTGTACCAGGCTTAAATCTCTTTTATAGTAGCTGGCTGGCTCCGTACCAGGCTTAAATCTCTTTTATAGTAGCTGGCTGGCTCGGTTCCAGGCTTAAATCTCTTTTATAGTAGCTGGCTGGCTCGGTTCCAGGCTTAAATCTCTTTTATAGTAACTGGCTGACTCGGTTCCAGGCTTAAATCTCTTTTATAGTAACTGGCTGGCTCGGTACCAGGCTTAAATCTCTTTTATAGTAGCTGGCTGGCTCGGTTCCAGGCTTAAATCTCTTTTATAGTAACTGGCTGACTCGGTTCCAGGCTTACATCTCTTTTATAGTAGCTGGCTGCCTCGGTTCCAGGCTTAAATCTCTTTTATAGTAGCTGGTTGGCTTGGTTCCAGGCTTAGATCTCTTTTATAGTAGCTGGTTTGATCGGTTCCAGGCTTAAATCTCTTTTATAGTACCTGGCTGGCTCGGTACCAGGCTTAAATCTCTTTTATAGTAACTGGCTGGCTCGGTTCCAGGCTTAAATCTCTTTTATAATAACTGGCTGGCTCGGTACCAGGCTTAAATCTCTTTTATAGTAACTGGTTGGCTCAGTTCCAGGCTTAAATCTCTTTTATAGTAACTGGTTGGCTCGGTTCCAGCTTTAAATCTCTTTTATAGTAGCTGGTTGGCTCGGTTCCAGGCTTAAATCTCTTTATAGGTAGCTGGTTGGCTCGGTTCCAGGTTTAAATCTCTTCTATAGTAGCTGGTTGGCTCGGTTCCAGGCTTAAATCTCTTGTATAGTAGCTGGTTGGCTCGGTTCCAGGCTTAAATCTCTTTTATAGTAACTGGCTGGCTCGGTTCCAGGCTTAAATCTCTTTTATAGTAGCTGGTTGGCTCGGTTCCAGGCTTAAATCTCTTTTATAGTAGCTGGTTGGCTCGGTTCCAGGCTTAAATCTCTTTTATGGTACCTGGCTGGCTCGGTACCAGGCTTAAATCTCTTTTATAGTAGCTGGCTGGCTCCGTACCAGGCTTAAATCTCTTTTATAGTAGCTGGCTGGCTCGGTTCCAGGCTTAAATCTCTTTTATAGTAGCTGGCTGGCTCGGTTCCAGGCTTACATCTCTTTTATAGTAGCTGCCTGCCTCGGTTCCAGGCTTAAATCTCTTTTATAGTAACTGGCTGGCTCGGTTCCAGGCTTAAATCTCTTTTATAATAACTGGCTGGCTCGGTACCAGGCTTAAATCTCTTTTATAGTACCTGGCTGGCTCGGTACCAGGCTTAAATCTCTTTTATAGTAACTGGCTGGCTCGGTTCCAGGCTTAAATCTCTTTTATAATAACTGGCTGGCTCGGTACCAGGCTTAAATCTCTTTTATAGTAGCTGGTTGGCTCGGTTCCAGGCTTAAATCTCTTTTATAGTAGCTGGCTGGCTCGGTTCCAGGCTTAAATCTCTTTTATAGTAACTGGCTGGCTCGGTACCAGGCTTAAATCTCTTTTATAGTAGCTGGCTGGCTCGGTTCCAGGCTTAAATCTCTTTTATAGTAACTGGCTGACTCGGTTCCAGGCTTACATCTCTTTTATAGTAGCTGCCTGCCTCGGTTCCAGGCTTAAATCTCTTTTATAGTAGCTGGTTGGCTTGGTTCCAGGCTTAGATCTCTTTTATAGTAGCTGGTTTGATCGGTTCCAGGCTTAAATCTCTTTTATAGTACCTGGCTGGCTCGGTACCAGGCTTAAATCTCTTTTATAGTAACTGGCTGGCTCGGTTCCAGGCTTAAATCTCTTTTATAATAACTGGCTGGCTCGGTACCAGGCTTAAATCTCTTTTATAGTAACTGGTTGGCTCAGTTCCAGGCTTAAATCTCTTTTATAGTAACTGGTTGGCTCGGTTCCAGCTTTAAATCTCTTTTATAGTAGCTGGTTGGCTCGGTTCCAGGCTTAAATCTCTTTTATAGTAGCTGGTTGGCTCGGTTCCAGGTTTAAATCTCTTTTATAGTAGCTGGTTGGCTCGGTTCCAGGCTTAAATCTCTTGTATAGTAGCTGGTTGGCTCGGTTCCAGGCTTAAATCTCTTTTATAGTAACTGGCTGGCTCGGTTCCAGGCTTAAATCTCTTTTATAGTAGCTGGTTGGCTCGGTTCCAGGCTTAAATCTCTTTTATAGTAGCTGGTTGGCTCGGTTCCAGGCTTAAATCTCTTTTATGGTACCTGGCTGGCTCTGTACCAGGCTTAAATCTCTTTTATAGTAGCTGGCTGGCTCCGTACCAGGCTTAAATCTCTTTTATAGTAGCTGGTTGGCTCGGTTCCAGGCTTAAACTCTCTTTATAGTAGCTGGCTGGCTCGGTTCCAGGCTTACATCTCTTTATAGTAGCTGCCTGCCTCGGTTCCAGGCTTTAAATCTCTTTTATAGTAGCTGGTTGGCTCGGTTCCAGGCTTAGATCTCTTTATAGTAGCTGGTTGGTGGCTCGGTTCCAGGCTTAAATCTCTTTTATAGTACCTGGCTGGCTCCGGTACCAGGCTTAAATCTCTTTATAGTAACTGGCTGGCTCGGTTCCAGGCTTAAATCTCTTTATAATAACTGGCTGGCTCGGTACCAGGCATAAATCTCTTTATAGTAGCTGGTTTGCTCGGTTCCAGGCTTAAATCTCTTTATAGTAGCTGGCTGGCTCGGTTCCAGGCTTAAATCTCTTTATAGTAACTGGCTGGCTCGGTACCAGGCTTAAATCTCTTTATAGTAGCGGCTGGCTCGGTTCCAGGTTTAAATCTCTTGTATAGTAGCTGGTTGGCTCGGTTCCAGGCTTGAATCTCTTTTATAGTAACTGGTTGGCTCGGTTCCAGGCTTAAATCTCTTTTATAGTAACTGGCTGGCTCGGTACCAGGCTTAAATCTCTTTTATAGTAACTGGCTGGCTCGGTACCAGGCTTAAATCTCTTTTATAGTAGCTGGTTGGCTCGGTACCAGGCTTAAATCTCTTTTATAGTAGCTGGCTGGCTCGGTACCAGGATTAAATCTCTTTTATAGTAGCTGGCTGGCTCGGTTCCAGGTTTAAATCTCTTGTATAGTAGCTGGTTGGCTCGGTTCCAGGCTTAAATCTCTTTTATAGTAACTGGTTGGCTCGGTTCCAGGCTTAAATCTCTTTTATAGTAACTGGCTGGCTCGGTACCAGGCTTAAATCTCTTTTATAGTAACTGGCTGGCTCGGTACCAGGCTTAAATCTCTTTTATAGTAGCTGGTTGGCCCGGTAGCAGGCTTAAATCCTCTTTATAGTAGCTGGCTGGCTCGGTGCCAGGCTTAAATCTCTTTATAGTAGCTGGCTGGCTCGGTTCCAGGCTTAAATCTCTTTATAGTAGCCTGGCTCCGGTACCAGGCTTAAATCTCTTTATAGTAGCTGGCTGGCTCGGTTCCAGGCTTAAATCTCTTTATAGTAGCGTGGCTCGCCGTACCAGGCTTAAATCTTTTATAGTAGCTGGCTGGCTCGGTTCCAGGCTTAAATCTCTTTTATAGTAGCTGGCTGGCTCGGTACCAGGCTTAAATCTCTTTTATAGTAGCTGGCTGGCTCGGTTCCAGGCTTAAATCTCTTTTATAGTAGCTGGCTGGCTCGGTACCAGGCTTAAATCTCTTTTATAGTAGCTGGCTGGCTCGGTTCCAGGCTTAAATCTCTTTTATAGTAGCTGGTTGGCTCGGTTCCAGGCTTAAATCTCTTTTATAGTAGCTGGCTGGCTCGGTACCAGGCTTAAATCTCTTTTATATCAGCCTTTAAATAAACGTCAACGGAGATATTGAACTGGGAAAAACACTTCCAGAACCAAAGCTGTTAAGGAAGTGGGCCATCACTACAACATAAACACATGATCTAACTATTCATCTAGCGCCAACATCAGGTCAACACACACACACACATATACACACACACACACACACACAGTAACACACACAGACACACACACACACACACAGTAACACACACAGACACACACACATAGTAATACCCAGAGACACCCACACACACACATAGACTGTATGATATATATATATATATATATTATTAATAATAATAATATATTATTAATGATATATTATTTTTATTAATAATATATTATTATTACTATAGTCTGTATAATAACAATATATTATTAATAATAATATATTATTATTAATAATACTGTATTATTATTAATAATATATTATTACTATTATACAGACTATATTAATAATATACAGTGTATGGAGCTGACTGAGTGTCTCTGTGTCCCAGCCAGCTGTCGGGCCCGTCCTGCCCGTCGTCCTGGCGTGGGCGGCTGCCCTACGTGCGCTGCGTGGTCGGCCCAGAGTTCAGCACCGGACGCAGAGTCAAGCTGTCGGTCCACAACGCCCTGACCCCGGTCCTGCTGAACAACATCTTCTCCTCTCTGACGGGCCGAGTAGAGCCAGGTACTCTCCTTGTCAGGCAGTCCCATAATCCTACGCATAATCAGCCAAAGTCCTCATATTTATTCAAGTACGTCGCACTTTTGGCGCATAAATTGCCGATTTCCACGCAAAATATTCGGTGCTTGCATGATTTCATAACCTCCGCATTTTTGTTGCAAAAAAGTCCCATAATATATCTTAAAACTCCGCATTTTTCTGGAAGGACTGATCAGTGTTTCTCAAATGGGGGTACATGTCCCCCTAGGGGTACTCTGGAGGACTGCAGGGGGTACGTGTCCCCCTAGGGGTACTCTGGAGGACTGCAGGGGGTACGTGTCCCCCTAGGGGTACTTTGGAGGACTGCAGGGGGTACGTATCCCCCTAGGGGTACTCTGGAGGACTGCAGGGGGTATGTGTCCCCCTAGGGGTACTCTGGAGTACTTCAGGGGGTACGTGTCCCCCTAGGGGTACTATGGAGGACTGCAGGGGGTACGTGTCCCCCTAGGGGTACTATGGAGGACTGCAGGGGGTACGTGACATTTTTTGCAAAATGTTTTCAGTTCCAAGGCTGTAGTTACTTCTACTGTCTTTTTATTCTCCAAGTTTTCTTTTTTTTCTGCTTTTTTCAAAGTTTTTGTCGCTTATTTGAATTTTTTGTCCCTTTTGTCGCCCTAGTGCTGCCTTCCTTCCTTCTTTCTACTGTTGTTTTTGTCCCCTTTGTCTCAAACCCTGTGAGGGGCTGGATATGGCCCTCGGGCCTTGAGTTTGACACGTGTGACCTACGTAAACACCTTCCCGTAATCAATGGCGCCGTCATTACGGTGACCAGCGTAGCGCAAGCGTAGGGTTCGGTTCGCTGGGAAAAAACTCTAAGGTTCGGCAGAAACCCAACTCCGTCAAAAAGCCCAATATTCAGTCGAATCAGAAACCCAATCCTGGATTCGGTGCATAAAAACTAAAGGTTAAAGAAATACGTCACCGTTTGTTGAAATAGTTCTTATCACGGTCTACCCTGGCTGTAGATAGGTGGGCCGACACATTTTCTGTCTCAGTGCAAGTAATTAGGTTGTTTTAATGTCTTTTGTTGGCTCACTTTTACTCACAACATGCTAACCGGCAACATAGGATTCCATTCACTACGCTAAGCTAACTAGCGGCGGCGCTGCCGGTGTTGCACCGGAATAAAACGATGCATGCACAAAAAATGCGTTGGCCCACCTATCTACAGCTAGAGGGAGACCTCACCTATCTACAGCTAGGGGAGACCCCACCTATCTACAGCTAGAGGAGACCCCACCTATCTACAGCTAGAGGAGACCTCACCTATCTACAGCTAGAGGAGACCCCACCTATCTACAGCTAGAGGAGACCCCACCTATCTACAGCTAGGGAGACCCACCTACCTGCTACAGCTAGGAGAGACCCCACCTATCTACAGCTAGAGGAGACCCCACCTATCTACAGCTAGAGGAGACCCCACCTATCTACAGCTAGAGGAGACCTCACCTATCTACAGCTAGGGGAGACCCCACCTATCTACAGCTAGGGGAGACCCCACCTATCTACAACTAGAGGAGACCCCACCTATCTACAGTTAGAGGAGACCCCACCTAGCTACAGCTAGGGGAGACCCCACCTATCTACAACTAGAGGAGACCCCACCTATCTACAGTTAGAGGAGACCCCACCTAGCTACAGCTAGAGGAGACCCCACCTATCTACAGCTAGGGGAGACCCCACCTATCTACAGCTAGGGGAGACCCCACCTATCTACAACTAGAGGAGACCCCACCTATCTACAGTTAGAGGAGACCCCACCTAGCTACAGCTAGAGGAGACCCCACCTATCTACAGCTAGGGGAGACCCCACCTATCTACAACTAGGGGAGACCCCACCTATCTACAGCTAGAGGAGACCCCACCTATCTACAGCTAGAGGAGACCCCACCTATCTACAGCTAGAGGAGACCCCACCTATCTACAGCTAGAGGAGACCCCACCTATCTACAGCTAGAGGAGACCCCACCTATCTACAGCTAGAGGAGACCCCACCTATCTACTGCTAGGGGAGACCGGGATAAGCCCTATTTCAACAAACGGTGGTGTATCCCTTTAAGATCAAGGTAACTTTATTATCCCCGAGGGGCAATTATTTGTACAGCCAGCAGACAGACATAAAGACAAGACACACAACAATACAGCAAAACATGAAATACCCACAGTTTCTAAACCACAATAGTAAATAAAATACATACCTTTAAAACGGTTCTGGCAAATTGTTTAAAATGGAAATAGAAGTTGGGATAAAAGAGTTTCTGAGTCTATTGGACCTGCATCTGGGCATGGAGTACCTACGGCCTGAAGGGAGTAGCTGAAACTGGCAGGACAAGGGGGGGCTAGGGTCAGCAGCAATGGATCGGGCCTTCTTTGCCACTCTGTTGGAGTAGATGTGGGAGAGAGTGGGGAAGGTGATGCCTGCAATCTTGCCACATGTCCTAACAATACTCTTTAGTCGTTTTTAGTTTTTTCATGAAGTTTAAAAAAAAAACTAAAACTCCCCTGACATCAGATTTGTTTTGAGGCTCGCTGAGTTTGTTCCATCAATCATCAAAGTGAAGATTGACCTGATGAGTGGACCACATGTGTCTCCATCTCTCTGTCAGACCAGTACATCATCCTGGGAGCTCAGAGGGACTCTCTGGGCCCCGGCGCCGTGACCTCCGGAGTCGGGACGGCCCTCCTCCTGGAGCTGGCGCGAACTTTCTCCGCCATGGTGAAGAAAGGTAAGACTCACCACGACACAGGTGGGCTTCACAGGGGGCGGTTCTAGGATCAGACCATTTAGGGGGGCTCAGCCCCTGATGAGACATGGACACAGATACTTTGAATGAAGTGTAATTTATAGGGCAGTCAAACGATTACATTTTTTTTTTAATCGCGATTAATCGCTGAATTTCAATAGTTAATCGCATGTTTTATCACATGATTAAAATTCTATTATTTTGCATTTCAGAACTGTTTTTAAGTAAATATTAACAATGGGACGCAGTTCTTACCAGTGTATCTTGATTGGGAATCAAATGAATGCAAAGAAAGTGACTTTATGAACTTGACTTTAAGATTTGTACTGTATTTGTTTATTATTTATTTATTTACTGTAAACAAAAGAAAAATGTGTGAATTTGTCATTATTGCACAATTCCTCCAAGTACCTAACTAAAAAAACAAAAAAATCCCTAACCCTACCAGAGTCAATACAGTGTGCAGTAACTCCTAAATAATGTAGATTACTCACTAACGTCCAGTGATCACCTTGCAGCACTTTGCAGCAGCTCCAGTGATCACTGCTTCCTCCGTGGAGTACAGGCTGTGTGTGCGTGAAACTACTGTCCCCCTCGACGCTAATGTATAACAGGGTCAACCATAGTACATCTTTAAGACCCGAGTCTTCTACGATGCTGACAGGTCTGCAGTTAGTTGCCACCCATTTCGCAAGAGCTGTAGTAATTTTTTGGGATTTGTTTCATCAACAGGTCGGCGAGTAGCACTCTCCAATTAGTGCTTAGCCTGAGCCCGCTAGCATCAGCCCGAGTCACGTTAACTGGACTATATGCTGAGCTCGTAGCTGGTAGCTCAAGCTCGAAGCGCTTCGGTGATATTTTAATTCGGCTTTACACAATGTGCACGTGGCTTTCGACTTGTCTACGAGCCGTCCGGGTCCATTCAGAATCGTGTTTACTGCTGTCTTTCTCCATCATGCCTGCAGCCTGCAGCAGGAGGATGTGTTAGGAGGAAGTATGGCAGCTTGATGAAAAGTAACGGTGCGGCAAAAGGTCAAAATAGTCGCCTGTTAGGCACGACGCGAAGCCGAGTGAAGTGTAAAATAAATTAATAAATGGCGGCGTGCGATTAAAAAAAATGAACGAGTTTGAGTTTAGTTTATTTATGAAAGGGGACAGCGCAAATTAATAAAACACATGATTTCCCATGGGTTAAAAAAGCCAGAATTAGCTAAAAAGGCTATTTTTCATCTGTAGTCCCCTGCTGCCTTCGATGTTAAAAAAAGGCTTTTTTTTTTAAATACAAAGAAACAAAAAGACAACACAAGCAAAAAAAAAAACTTAGCACAAAGCATCACAAAAAACAGAAAACAACAAAACAGAGCTCAACACACAACGTAGCACAAGACAAGAGACAACACAAAAGCAGAAAGATATACAACGAAGCAAAACCACAGGGTATAAAGTGAAAAAAATATAAATTCAAACAGAACAATAAAAGCAGTATTAAACTAGGAGGAAACAATAAATAAAATTCATATATGTTGATTCAAACTAACAGAATAATATGTATCTTAAAGTGCCCATATTATGAAAAAATCTCTTTTTCTGGTGATTTGGGGAGTTATTTTGTGTCTCTGGTGCTTCCACACACATACACACTTTGAAAAACATCCATCCATGGTGTTCTGAGTGAGATATGTTTCTGAATGTGTCCTGCCTTCAGTCTCCTGGTGAGCTGGTCAAAATCGGCTCGGACTGTGACGTCACAGTCCGAAATGAGCTGGCTAACCACAACCGTTAGCTCGTAGCTAACGGTTAGCATGCTAACGCTAGCATGCTACGTCGTTCTCAATAGCAAAGCACTGCTACAACACACACAAGTTCACCCTAATCTACAAAAGAACTACTTACATGTGCGCCCTCATTTAGAAGTCTCCCAGTTGATCCTGATCCTTGTAACTGACCAAAGTTGGAGAAACAGGCTTTCTTTTACTGTCTCTAGAGTTAGCTAGCTGACATGCTCTACATCTGAGCTACTGAGCATGTGCGAGTGCAATCAAAGATAGTACAGAAGAAGAAGATGAAAAGAGGTCTCACTCTGTAGCTAAAACAGAAACCAGGTGAAAAGAGGATCAGCAGCAGTGAGAGAGAGCTGTGCAGTACAACAACAATATGGTGTTTGTTGAAAATTAAACCATGTAAACCTATTCTGGTACAACCTTAAAATACAATTATGAACCTGAAAATGAGCATAATATGGGCGCTTTAAATTGTGTTAGTGCTGACAACATCCAGTGTTTTGGCGTTATGCTCGGGCCTTATTCGCATCGCGATTAACGCGTTAATGCTGACAGCCCTGGTATTTTACGATGCTTAAATCACTGTTTATTTACATGGACTCTGGTGGGTTTAAGGGAACGCAATTTTGTGGATGTTTTTAAGTTTTATAAAAGGATCTTACTCTTTAACAGAAAGGTCGACCTCCTTATGGAAAGGATCCCTACAGAGACAGACCTTTTAGTTAAAGAGTAAGATCCTTTTACTCCTTTCAGTGCGTATTTTCTTGCCTTTGTTTTGGTAGTTGTGGTGTTTGGTTCTAATGCCGGGCCCTGCAGTTTGGGAACCACTGTGGGTTTTTTTAAGTGTGTTTGTGTTTGTGTGCAGGTTTCAGTCCCAGACGCAGTTTGCTGTTCGTCAGCTGGGACGCTGGAGATTTTGGGAACGTCGGGGCGACTGAATGGCTGGAGGTTCGTCCAATCGCAGAGGAGGAAGGATTTAACCAACCCAAAGACATTCAGAGTTCATTACAATTAATAAAAATAACAATAATGTAACCTCTGTGCTGACCTCTGACCTCTGTTTCCAGGGTTACCTGTCCATGCTCCACCTGAAGGCTGTAGCCTACTTCAGTCTGGACCAGGCCGTCATGGGTAACAGATCTCAGCCAATCAGAGAGCTTCATTAATATATCAGCCATTGAAAGCAATAAAGTAAATGTCTCTCTCCCTGTCTGTCTGTCTGTCTGTTTACCTGTCTGTCTGTCTGCCTGTCTGCCTGTCTGTCTGTCTTTCTGTGTGTCTGCCTGTCTGTCTATCTGTCTCTCTGTCTGTCTGTCTGTCTGTCTGTCTCTCTGCTTGTCTGTCTCTCTGTCTGTCTGCCTGTGTCTGCTTGTCTGTCTGTCTGTCTCTCTGTCTGTCTGTCTCTCTCCCTGTCTGCCTGCCTGTCTGTCTGTCTCTCTGCCTGGCTGTCTGTCTCTCTGCCTATCTGTCTCTCTGCCTGCCTGCCTGTCTGTCTCCCTGTCTGTCTGTCTGCCTCTCTGGCTGCTTGTCTGCCTGTCTGTCTCCCTGTCTGTCTGTCTGCCTCTCTGGCTGCTTGTCTGGCTGCTTGTCTATCTGTCTCTCTGCCTGTCTGTCTCCCTGTCTGTCTCTCTGCCTGTCTGTCTGCAGGTGATGATGTCCTGTCGGCCTACACCAGTCCTCTACTGGTCGACCTGGTGGATGCTGCAATCAGACAGGTCAATAATATATTTAGTTTCTATTTAGTTTCTATATATTCAGACTGATCAATAATATATTTAGTTACTATATAATCAGACAGGTCAATAATATATTTAGTTTCTATATATTCAGACTGATCAATAATATATTTAGTTACTATATAATCAGACAGGTCAATAATATATTTAGTTACTATATATTCAGACAGGTCAATAATATATTTAGTTACTATATATTCAGACAGGTCAATAATATATTTAGTTACTATATAATCAGACAGGTCAATAATATATTTAGTTTCTATTTAGTTTCTATATTCAACTGAAATAATATTTTAGTACTATATATTCAGAAGGCAAAATATTGTTACTATATAAGACGAAAAAGTCATCTAATTATAACGAAATTTCTTATATCATAATTTTGTACTATATAGAATAAATATTAGTTACTATAATTAGACAGTAATAATATTGTTACATATAGACAGTCAAAAATTATGTAAATAAAAATAAAATATTTAGTTTTTAGAATCTTAATATTTTTATCGTAATAATATATAGTTACTATATATTCAGACAGGTAAAATATATTTAGTTTCTATTTAGTTTCTATATATTCAGACTGATCAATAATATATTTAGTTACTATATATTCAGACAGGTCAATAATATATTTAGTTACTATATAATCAGACAGGTCAATAATATATTTAGTTTCTATTTAGTTTCTATATATTCAGACTGATCAATAATATATTTAGTTACTATATATTCAGACAGGTCAATAATATATTTAGTTACTATATAATCAGACAGGTCAATAATATATTTAGTTTCTATTTAGTTACTATATATTCAGACAGGTCAATAATATATTTAGTTACTATATATTCAGACTGATCAATAATATATTTAGTTTCTATTTAGTTACTATATATTCAGACAGGTCAATAATATATTTAGTTACTATATATTCAGACAGATCAATAATATATTTAGTTACTATATATTCAGACAGATCAATAATATATTTAGTTTCTATTTAGTTACTATATATTCAGACTGATCAATAATATATTTAGTTACTATATATTCAGACAGATCAATAATATATTTAGTTACTATATATTCAGACAGATCAATAATATATTTAGTTTCTATTTAGTACTATATATTCAGACTGATCAATAATATATTTAGTTACTATATATTCAGACAGATCAATAATATATTTAGTTTCTATATATTCAGACAGATCAATAATATATTTAGTTTCTATATATTCAGACAGGTCAATAATATATTTAGTTACTATATATTCAGACAGATCAATAATATATTTAGTTACTATATATTCAGACAGGTCAACAATATATTTAGTTACTATATAATCAGACAGGTCAATAATATATTTAGTTTCTATTTAGTTACTATATATTCAGACAGGTCAATAATATATTTAGTTACTATATATTCAGACAGGTCAATAATATATTTAGTTACTATATATTCAACAGGTCAATAATATATTTAGTTACTATATAATCAGACAGGTCAATAATATATTTAGTTTCTATTTAGTTACTATATATTCAGACAAATAATATATTTAGTTACTATATATTCAGACAGGTCAATAATATATTTAGTTACTATATAATCAGACAGGTCAATAATATATTTAGTTCATTTAGTTACTATATATTCAGACAGGTCAATAATATATTTAGTTACTATATATTCAGACAGGTCAATAATATATTTAGTTACTATATATTCAGACAGGTCAATAATATATTTAGTTACTATATAATCAGAAGGTCAATAATATATTTAGTTTCTATTTAGTTTCTATATATTCAGACAGGTCAATAATATATTTAGTTACTATATAATCAGACAGGTCAATAATATATTTAGTTACTATATATTCAGACTGATCAATAATATATTTAGTTACTATATATTCAGACGATCAATAATATATTTTAGTTACTATATATTCAGACAGTCAAAATATATTTAGTTACTATATAATCAGACAGGTCAATAATATATTTAGTTACTATATATTCACTGATAATAATATATTTAGTTACTATATATTCAGACAGGTCAATAATATATTTAGTTACTATATAATCAGACAGGTCAATAATATATTTAGTTACTATATAATCAGACAGGTCAATAATATATTTAGTTACTATATATTCAGACAGGTCAATAATATATTTAGTTACTATATAATCAGACAGGTCAATAATATATTTAGTTTCTATTTAGTTACTATATATTCAGACTGATCAATAATATATTTAGTTTCTATTTAGTTACTATATATTCAGACTGATCAATAATATATTTAGTTACTATATAATCAGACAGGTCAATAATATATTTAGTTTCTATTTAGTTTCTATATATTCAGACTGATCAATAATATATTTAGTTACTATATATTCAGACAGGTCAATAATATATTTAGTTACTATATATTCAGACAGGTCAATAATATATTTAGTACTATATATTCAGACAGATAATATATATAGTTACTATATATTCAGACTGATCAATAATATATTTAGTTTCTATTTAGTTACTATATATTCAGACAGGTCAATAATATATTTAGTTACTATATATTCAGACAGGTCAATAATATATTTAGTTACTATATATCTCAGACAGGTCAATAATATATTTAGTTACTATATATTCAGACAGGTCAATAATATATTTAGTTACTATATAATCAGACAGGTCAATAATATATTTAGTTTCTATTTAGTTACTATATATTCAG
>NC_053123.1:36011035-36028535 GCF_010015445.1 Perca fluviatilis | reverse complement strand
ACAAACGTTTCGGTGGATTTATTTCTTCTTCTTCTTCCTTTGTTGGACTCCTCTTTTCTTTTATTTTCGAGGACCATAAATATTTTACAGAGAGAGAAACATCAGCTTGGTTATTTACAAGATATATTAAATGACGTATACAGCTCACAACGTCGGATGGTGTTCGGAGCGCTGGCACAGGAAGAGGAGGGAGAGGAGGAGGAAGAGGAGGGAGAGGAGGAGGAAGAGGAGGGAGAGGAGGAGGAAGAGGAGGAGGAAGAGGAGGAAGAGGGATGGGTAAGAAACTACAGTCATGTTACCGTTGTTGTGAGAGCACCCAGCTCGCCCAGAGGTACGATACAAACAGAAGCAGAGAGGTAAATGGCTCCCGCTGCGTGGCATGACGCGGCATGACTGAACATACAGTGACTCAGCGTTACGGTACGGTGACTCAGCGTTGCGGTACGGTGACTCAGCGTTGCGGTACGGTGACTCAGCGTTGCGGTACGGTGACTCAGCGTTACGGTACGGTGACTCAGCGTTACGGTACGGTGACTCAGCGTTGTGGTACGGTGACTCAGCGTTGCGGTACAGTGACTCAGCGTTGCGGTACGGTGACTCAGCGTTACGGTACGGTGACTCAGGCGATGCGGTGACTCAGCGTTTGCAGTGCGCATTGCGTTGATGCGGGGACGTACGGTGACTCAGCGTTACGGTACGGTGACTCAGCGTTGCGGTACAGTGACTCAGCGTTACGGTACGGGGACGTACGGTGACTCAGCGTTACGGTACAGTGACTCAGCGTTACGGTACGGGGACGTACGGTGACTCAGCGTTACGGTACGGTGACTCAGCGTTACGGTACGGGGACGTACGGTGACTCAGCGTTGCGGTACAGTGACTCAGCGTTAAGTTCAACCCTGAAACAGCTTCAGTAGGACCAGATAAACACACAGAAACACCCTCCAGTGTCTCCAGCAGTCAGCATTTCTTGTAACATTCGACAGGCCAGAAAACCCTTCTTTCTTTCTGCAGCAGTTAATCTAAAAAGGAGGAGAGGACTCCGGAGGACTCTAACGTGATCGGAAAACATTTTCGGCTTCATCGGGAGAAGGAGATGACACTCACGAACAACAGTCTGCCTCCCCCAATAGCTAATAGGGGCGTGGCTGAAAACAGGGATGCACCGAATCCAGGATTCGGCTTCGGACGAATATTATTATTATTTTTTTCTTCACGGTTAAGTTTCTGCCGAACCTTAGAACCCTTTCCCACCGAACCGAACCGAACCCTATGCTTGCACTACGCGCGCGCATTGTTTGGGCTGTCTTGCTTATGACAACTTGACATTAACCAGGATGACATTACCCACAAGTTGTCTTGGTCATGACAACTTAACATTTAATAAATGTTTTTATGTTATGTCAATTAAGTATCTTGTCTTGTCCTGATGTGTGTTGAGGACCACAATGGAAATAAGTCTTGGACTTTATTGTGTTTTTATCCTCGATTGTATTTGATGTCCTTTTATCATGTGTAAGGCACTCTCTTACAATTAAATCAAATCAAAATCAAATTAGTTTGGAGTGTCCTTATTAAGACAACTTCACATTAACCAGGATGACATTACCCACAAGTTGTCTTGGTCATGACAAGTTGACATTACATTTTTTTGGGAGGGGGGGCTTTTCCTTTTATTAGTAGTAGTGACAGTGGATAGACGTGAGACCCCTGCACCGCTGCAAAGGACTCTTTGTCTTGGTCATGACAAGTTGACATTACATTTTTTTCGAGTGTCCTTGACATTAAACAACTGACAATGACAACTTGGCATTAAACAGGATGACATTATGTCAAGTTGTCATTACAAAGACATCCCAAACTAATTTAATGTCAACTTGTCATGACCAAAACAACTTCTGGTCAATGTTACTTTGATTAATGTCAACTTGTCATGACCAAAACAACTTCTGGTCAATGTTACTTTGATTAATGTCAACTTGTCATGACCAAGACAACTTCTGGTCAATGTTACTTTGATTAATGTCAACTTGTCATGACCAAGACAACTTCTGGTCAATTTCACTTTGATTAATGTCAACTTGTCATGACCAAAACAACTTCTGACAATTTCACTTTGATTAATGTCAACTTGTCATGACCAAGACAACTTCTGGTCAATGTCACTTTGATTAATGTCAACTTGTCATGACCAAAACAACTTCTGGTCAATTTCACTTTGATTAATGTCAACTTGTCATGACAAAAACAACTTCTGGTCAATGTTACTTTGATTAATGTCAACTTGTCATGAGCAAAACAACTTCTGGTCAATGTTACTTTGATTAATGTCAACTTGTCATGACCAAGACAACTTCTGGCCAATTTCACTTTGATTAATGTCAACTTGTCATGACCAAAACAACTTCTGGTCAATGTTACTTTGATTGTCAACTTGTCATGACCAAGACAACTTCTGGTCAATGTCACTTTAATTAATGTCAACTTGTCATGACAAAAACAACTTCTGGTCAATGTTACTTTGATTAATGTCAACTTGTCATGACCAAAACAACTTCTGGTCAATGTTACTTTGATTAATGTCAACTTGTCATGACAAAAACCGAATTTCATGACTTGTTTATGTTTACGACACGGTCATGAACGTGTCATGTCATAGTTATGACAGTGTCATGTCATGGTTATGACAGTGTCATGTCACGATTATGTCGATACCTTCAAGTAAAGTGTAACCCTTTAATGAAACGCTCCCAACTAAACGCTGGAGTTTGGGAGCATTTTCTCGAGTCTGAATCCAGTTTTCACGTCTCTTTAGCTTCACGTTTGACCTTTTCTTTGTTGATTATTTTAAGTAGCTACCTTTGTAAACGACCTCATATTTAAAGACTGTTCTTTACGAACACTTGTACACGTTGTTCTACAGGAGGTAAAGAAACAACGTGGAGTCGTCTGCATAGAAGAACAGCTCTGGAGCTCGTCTATTCTACTCTAACTATTTCAAAGTCCTGCACGGAGGGAAGAAATATGTTTTTTGATTACGTTACATTCTGGTTTAGAGACAGCACGCTGAAAAGGGTCTTTGGTGTTTTTTAACCCTTCCAGGCAGCGCGGCAATGGTTATGTTTAAGGGTTTAGGTTAGGGTTAGCTGCCTGGAAGGCACCGTTAGAGGCAAAAAACACCATAGAGCGCTGAAAAGGCACTCAAAACTATGCACGCGTGTTTATGAATGAATGTTGCTTTTCCAGTCGTCTTTTTACCTTGTTACAGAAAAGAAAAATATCGAAATAAAGTGTATTTTAATATTATAACAGTGTTTAATAACGGGAGTGAAAGCAGCTTCCTGACACATGCAACTAACGCTTCAGCCGGTCTGGTTTTTCCGTGTTGTTTTTTCTGAAAAGGGTGAAGGAGTGAAGGAACTTTTCCCAAAAAGTACCGAAGTGCACAGACTGGATCTCCGCGTGTGAAGGAAGTTAAAAAGTTTGAGGTTTGTGCGTATCGACTTGAGTGCAACTTAAGTTTGAGGAAACTTGGGAGGGAGACGAAAGAAAAAGGAAAACAGAGATCCCAGTGCGACTTAAAAAATAAAAAAAAGGAGGCTGTTGTCTCTCTCTATCAGGGATGCACCGAATCCAGGATTGGACTTCTGATTCGGCTGAATTTTGGGGTTTTTGACGGGGGTTGAGTTTCTGCTGAACCTTAAGAGTTTTTTCCCCAGGGAACCGAACCCTACGCTTGCACTCGGCGCGCTACGCTGGTCGCCATAACGACGGCGCCGTTGATTACGGGAAGGTGTTTACGTAGGTGGAGCGTTCAATGCAGTAGGCTGTGAGAAAGTGGACATGGATCTGGTGAGAAAGTGGACATGGATCTGGTGAGAAAGTGGACATGGATCTGGTGAGAAAGTGGACATGGATCTGGTGAGAAAGTGGACATGGATCTGGTGAGCAGTAGGCTGTGAGAAAGTGGACATGGAACTGGCCATTCAAGTCCAGCTACATGTTCAATCTGTTCAAAGCTGATTGGTCTGGTGGTGGCGAGGACCCTAAACTATACACAACATGGCCGCTGTTACAAAATCTGGTACGAAAACATCAGAAAGAATACGAGCTGTGCACGAAGGAATCTCCAGACAGCAGCCAGAATGCAGCAACTTCAGGTACGGCAAAGGAAGGACAGTCCCTGTTTACTTCATTCATGTGTTTACTGGGTTCATGGACTGAGGATGGGAGGAGGAGTCAGCACAATCTCAACCAGGGGATTCAGGATTCAGCCAAAACCCCAAAAATCTAGATTAGGTGCATCTCTGCTCTCTAAGCGAGGCCGATCGTGCTGAGTCATGCCGTCATGCCACAGAGGGAGAAAGAGGAAACAAAACGATCGGCTCGTCTGGCTGTCGGCTTGGGTTTGCGGCGGAGTGGCGGGCGGCTGTGGGTGGGACAGAGGAAGTGTTGGGGGATGGGAGGAGGTCAAAGGTCAAGCTTTCTTTCCTTTCCTCCTCAGATGGGCAGCTGGAAGGTGATGTCAACTTGAGCTTCTTTAGCCAGCGAGACGATTTCAGACAGCTTTACAACCTGCGAGCAGACACAAAGAGACAGACAGAGTCAAGGCACGTCAAACAACCTGTCTTCTTTCAGTGTAGTACTCATCACTGTAGCTTGTATTAGAGATGGTCCGATACCGAGGCTCCGAGACTGCCTAAAACGCTGGTAACGGTAAGTCCTGGAGTTTATGCAACGATCCGATACCACGTAATAAAGCCCTAAAGAAAATCTACGTTAAAAGTAGTTTATTTCGGTTATTTTTCCATTATAACTGACTGTCAAACTGGATAATAAAAGAAAGTTCTGTTCATGTTTCACAAAGAGTTTAACCTGAGCCAGACAGACAACAGAGATAGAAATCATATCACATCCATACAGGGATAGTAGTATACAGCTGTTATACATCATATCACATCCATACAGGGATAGTAGTATACAGCTGTTATACATCATATCACATCCATACAGAGATAGTAGTATACAGCTGTTATACATCATATCACATCCATACAGAGATAGTAGTATACAGCTGTTATATATCATATCACATCCATACAGAGATAGTAGTATACAGCTGTTATACATCATATCACATCCATACAGAGATAGTAGTATACAGCTGTTATACATCATATCACATCCATACAGGGATAGTAGTATACAGCTGTTATACATCATATCACATCCATACAGGGATAGTAGTATACAGCTGTTATATATCATATCACATCCATACAGAGATAGTAGTATACAGCTGTTATACATCATATCACATCCATACAGAGATAGTAGTATACAGCTGTTATATATCATATCACATCCATACAGGGATAGTAGTATACAGCTGTTATATATCATATCACATCCATACAGGGATAGTAGTATACAGCTGTTATACATCATATCACATCCATACAGAGATAGTAGTATACAGCTGTTATACATCATATCACATCCATACAGGGATAGTAGTATACAGCTGTTATACATCATATCACATCCATACAGGGATAGTAGTATACAGCTGTTATACATCATATCACATCCATACAGGGATAGTAGTATACAGCTGTTATACATCATATCACATCCATACAGGGATAGTAGTATACAGCTGTTATACATCATATCACATCCATACAGGGATAGTAGTATACAGCTGTTATACATCATATCACATCCATACAGAGATAGTAGCATACAGCTGTTAAAACATAATATAATATATGACACACTGGTATCGGATCGGTACTCAGTATCGGCCGATACACAAGTTCAGGTATCGGAATCGGGAAGCAAAAAATGGTTATCGGACCATCTCTAGCTTGTATGAGAGCGTTGTAGGCCTTCTTCCTTTTAGTCGATTAGTCGACTAATCGGTCATTTTGGTCTTAGTCAACTTCTTTAGTCGATTAGTCATGGTTTGGAGCACATCTCTGGTAAACACAAGAATTAAGGGTTGACATTTTACCTAATAGATATCACCGTGAAACCTACTTTGATTACTTTCATTAAGGCAATTATTTGTTGTATTACACGTTTTCTGAAATGTTGCGTTTAAATATGCAAAGGAGGCGTCATCTTATTCAATATATGCATCCTTTTTGCATGACTCTTTGCGGAGAAACTCAGATTTACAGATCTGTGAATTAAATCAACTAATCGATTAGTCGGTACAATTGAATGAGTGTTAGTCGACTAAGAAGTTCTTCAATCGAGCACAGCCCTAGAGCGTTGGTTGGCCTTCTGTACACTATCACAGGTTGGAGCGTTGGTATATATTTCTTTTTAAGGCCATACGGTGTAAACTGCCTCCTTACTTGTGTTCTCTCCTGACTCCTAAAGTCACCACCAGGAAATGTAATCTCCAAATCATATGGGCCAATCATGTTATGACATTTCCCCCGAACGTGAACGGTCTTCGGTGAAAGTGCCTTTTGAAGTTTTTGCACACTCCTCCTGGTATAAAATGCAGAATCAGCTCAAATTAGACTACCTACCAACTATGACAGTTTAAAATTAGGATAAAGGACTGTTTGAGTACAAAATGCACATGTGCGGTTACTGGGCGATGCTGCTGATTATGTTAAATGGCCAACTGTCTGTTTTTCACTGTATATATTATATATATATATATATATATATATATATATATATATATATATATAACTATTATTCTGTCGTCTTAGCCAGGACTCCCCTTGAAAAAGACATTCTGAATCTCAATGGGATTATTTCCTGGTAAAATAAAGCTTAATAAAAACAAACAAAAAGAATGACAGTTTATTCACGCTAGAGCGGCACAATACGTCGCTATTTTAAATCGGCATTGCGATATCAAGTGATTTAGAGAGTTAGATGAGAGGAAATATCAGCACAAAATTGCACTTTAAAAAACGTCTTTTTTTTTTTTTTTTTTTTTTTTTTTTTTTTAAATGGTGCTTTTTATTCAATAAAATTTTCAAAAAGGCTGCACGATATGAGGAAAATATGCGCTAGCGTTGTTGTAATATCTTGATAACGATATAACTTGTGATAAATAAAACAGATATTAAAAGTGTTCTCAGTTCTTCTGCTTCCAGTATTCTGATAAAATACAACAAACTTTGTTGAGTTACTAAACAAAACAGACTAACTAACCGATGGAGGCAGCGGTAGAGCAGCAACTCCTGTGTCCTGCGAGGTAAAATGTCTGTTTTTGTCAAAAAGGAGTCTGGTGGCTCAGCAGAGAGCCGAGATGACTGGCTTCAGTTCTTCGTCGTTGCTCCTGACAGCAAGGTGAAGCGCTGAAAATACTCTAAACATAGCGTCCACGTAAGCTGGTGTAGGCGCGTCTGTGTACGTACCATTTTGGCGGCCTCGTCCAGGTCGTCACAGGCCAGGATTTTCAGCGGACTGGCGGCGATCAGAGCTTTGGCATCGTCCACTCTCGTTCCTTAAAAAAAAAAAAAAGGCAAAATAAAAAGACATTGAATTTGATCAAATGTGGGTCTCTAACCGTGAATAGAGTCTCAGCTTAACGTTTTTCTGAGTTTGTAGTTTATTTTTAAAGGTCCCATGACATGGTGCTCTTTGGATGCTTTTATATAGACCTTAGTGGTCCCCTAATACTGTATCTGAAGTCTCTTTTATATAGACCTTAGTGGTCCTCTAATTCTGTATCTGAAGTCTCTTTTATATAGACCTTAGTGGTCCCCTAATACTGTATCTGAAGTCTCTTTTATATAGACCTTAGTGGTCCCCTAATACTGAATCTGAAGTCTCCTTTATATAGACCTTAGTGGTCCCCTAATACTGTATCTGAAGTCTCTTTTATATAGACCTTAGTGGTCCCCTAATACTGTATCTGAAGTCTCTTTTATATAGACCTTAGTGGTCCCCTAATACTGTATCTGAAGTCTCTTTTATATAGACCTTAGTGGTCCTCTAATTCTGTATCTGAAGTCTCTTTTATATAGCGCTGCTCCCTCTTAGTGGATTAGTCGACTAATCGGTGGTTTTGGTCTTAGTCAGCTTAGATCTCTTTACTCCATTAGTCATGTCTGATGCTGTTTTCATGCTGAATGACTTATTTCCAAGAAACGTACGAGCTCATCTCTGGTAAACACAAGAATTAAAGTGGTGCTTTTACCACGACTCTTAGCGGAGAAACTCAGATTTACAGATCTGTCGATTAAATCAACTAAATCGATTAGTCGGTACGATTGAGTGTTGGTCGACTCGAGAGTTTCAGCCCTACTTCTGTGTACTGTGCCTGAGAGATTTCGGAGAAACGGAGCGCGCGCTTTACCTTGTAACCGCACCACGATGGGGATCTTGAGGTCCAGGTCTCTCACCGCCATGATGATGCCCTGCGCGATGACGTCACACCTCATGATGCCTCCGAAGATGTTGACCAGGATGGCCTGAACCTGAGGGACAGCGCCACGGCAACAGCGTTAAGCCAACACGAAGCTACGGATGGAGCACTGGGCACGAAATAATTATGAATTTGTAGAAGTTTATAAGATGTCCTTCCTAACTCCACGAGTCATAAAACTCAACATTTCACCGCTGAGTGAGAGTCATTACTTCATTTATTACAATATTACACTAAAGTACACGTTGTACACTCGTATATTTAATTAGACTACATATTTTTTTATATATATTCTATGTTTTTAATATGTAAATACCATGTATGTATGCAGGTTGGATGGGGTGTTTCTTATACCTGCTGCTGTAACACATTTCATTTACCAGTTTGGGATTAATAAAGTCCATCCATCCATCCATCATCCATCCATCATCCATCCATCCATCATCCATCCATCATCCATCCATCCATCATCCATCCATCCATCATCCATCACCATCCATCCACATACACATCCATCATCCATCACATCCATCCAATCACCATCATCCATCACATACACACACATATCACTCCACACATCACACCATCCACATCATCCCATTCCATCCACCACATACATCATCCACCTATATCATCCATCATCACCATCATCCATACACACCCATACACCAAATCCAACCTCCACACATATCCATCATATATCATCATCACACCACATCATCACAACCACAATCCATATCAATCAATCTCATCACATCAACATCCACACACCCACCACCACCACACACCCACACACCATAATCACAACCAATACACACAAACATACCATACATCATACCCATCACACCCCACATCACCATCACATCCATCACATCACATCCATCCCACACATCCATCCCCATCACAATCATATATTCATCACACACCATCACAACCATCCACACCACACCCATCATCACCATCCACATCACACACACACACACCCACACCCAAACCACAAACCTCACAAAATTACTAAAAAAATAATTCATCCAATTCCATCATATCATCATATTCAAACCACATCATCCATCCACCAACATCACCACAACCATATCCACATCCTCACCACCATCCATCACCACACCATCCACCACACATCCACATCCACTCCACCACCATACATCACATCCATCATCACATCCACCACTCACATCCACCATCCATCACATCCATCCATCCATCCACCCATCCATCCATCCATCCATCCATCCACCACCACCATCCATCCACCCATCCATCCACCATCCATCCACCTCCATCCATCCACCACTCCATCCATCATCCATCCTCCATCCACCATCCATCCATCCATCCACCATCCATCCACCTCCATCCACCATCCATCCATCCATCCATCCATCCATCCACCATCCATCCATCCTCCATCCACCATCCATCCATCCATCCATCCATCCATCCATCCACATCCATCCACCATCCCTCCATCCATCCATCCACCATCCATCCATCCATCCACCCATCCATCCATCCATTCCATCCATCCACCCCATCCATCCATCCATCCATCCACCCATCCATCCATCCCTCCATCCACCCATCCATCCATCCACCATCCCTCCATCCACCCATCCATCCATCCATCCATCCACCCATATATCCATCATTCCATCACTTATCCTCCATCATCATCCTCCCACTCCATCCATCCCCCATCTCTTACCTTCCTATCAGAGGTGATGAGTTTGAACGCCTCTGTGACCTGATGTGCCGTGGCTCCGCCCCCGACGTCCAGGAAGTTAGCCGGCGTGCCACCGTGCAGCTTGATGATGTCCATGGTGGCCATGGCCAGACCGGCGCCGTTAACTGGAGACAAACACACCCAACGGTTACATTTCTAACCGTCACCGTTAACTGGAGACAAACACACCCAACGGTTACATTTCTAACCGTCGCCGTTAACCGGAGACAAACACACTCGCGGTTTACATTTCTAACCGTCACCGTTAACCGGAGACAAACAAACCCAACGGTTACATTTCTAACCGTCACCGTTAACTGGAGACAAACAAACCACGGTTACATTTCTAACCGTCGCCGTTAACTGGAGACAAACACACCTAACGGTTACTTTCCTGGCCGTCACCGTTAACTGGGGGACAAACAAACCAACGGTTACATTTTAAACGTCGCCCGTTAACTGGAGACAAACAAACCCACGGTTATATTTCTACATTACCGTTAGCACGGGACAAACAAACCCAGCGTTACATTTCTAACTCGCCGTTAACTGGAGACAAACAAAACCAACGGTTACATTTCTGAACCGTCGCGTTAACTGGAGACAAACACCCAACGGTTACATTTCTAACCGTCACCGTTAACTGAGACAAACAACAACCCGGTTACATTTCTACCGTCACCGTTAACTGGAGACAAACAAACCCAACGGTTACATTTCTAACCGTTACGCCATTAACTGGAGACAAACACACAACGGTTACATTTCTAACCGTCGCCGTTAACTGGAGACAAACACACAACGGTTACATTTCTAACCGTGCCGTTAACTGGAGACAAACAAACCCGGTTTATTTCCTAACCGTGCGCCGTTAACTGGAGACAAACACACCCAACGGTTACATTTCTAAATACCGTAACGCCGTTAACTGGAGACAAAACACAACGGTTACATTTCTAACCCGTCGCCGTTAACTGGAGACAAACAAACCAACCGGTTACATTTCTAACGTCGCCGTTAACTGGAGACAAACAAACCTTACGTATTTCTAACCGTCGCCGTTAACTGGAGACAAACAAACCAACGGTTACATTTTTAACCGCGCCGTTAACTGGAGACAAACAAACCTAACGGTTACATTTCTAACCGTCGCCGTACCGGAGCAAACACACCCAACGGTTACATTTCTAACCGTCACCGTTAACTGGAGACAAACAAACCGCACGGTTACATTTCTAACCGACGTTAACTTCGGAGACAAAAACCGCCAAACGCGGTTACATTTCTAACCGTCACCCGTTAACTGGAGACAAACACACCCAACGGTTACATTTCTAACCGTCGCCGTTAACTGAGGAGAACAAACAACCACGGTTTACATTTCTAACCGTCGCCGTTAACTGGAGACAAACACACCGACGGTTACATTTCTAACCGTCGCCCGTTAACTGGAGACAAACAAACAACGGTTACATTTCTAACCGTCGCCGTTAATGGAACAAACACACCAACGGATTACACCATTAACGCCGTTAACTGGAACAAACAACCCAACGGGTTACATTTTCTAACGCGCCGTTAACTGGAGACAAACAAACTAACCGGTTACATTTCTAACACGTCGCCCGTTAACTGGAGACAAACAACACCACGTTTACATTTCTAACCGTCACCGTTAACGGAGACAAACACACCCAACGGTTACATTTCTAACCGTGCGCGCCGTTAACTGGAGACAAACACAACGGTTACATTTCTAACCGCCGTGCTGGCGGACAAACACACCGAACGGTTACATTTCTAACCGTCCGTTAACTGGAGACAAACACCATTTACTACAACAACTGCCGTTAACTGGGACAACCACCCAACGGTTACATTTCTAACCGGCGCCGTTAACTGGAGACAAACACACCCAACGGTTACATTTCTAACCGTCGCCGTTAACTGGAGACAAACAAACCCAACGGTTACATTTCTAACCGTCACCGTTAACTGGAGACAAACAAACCCAACGGTTACATTTCTAACCGTCGCCGTTAACTGGAGACAAACAAACCCAACGGTTACATTTTCTAACCGGCCCGTTAACTGGAAAAACAACAACCCAACGGTTACATTTCTAACCGTCGCCGTTAACTGGAGACAAACACACCCAACGGTTACATTTCTAACCGTCGCCGTTAACTGGAGACAAACAAACCCAACGGTTACATTTCTAACCGTCGCCGTTAACTGGAGACAAACAAACCCAACGGTTACATTTCTAACCGTCACGTTAACTGGAGACAAACACACCCAACGGTTACATTTCTAACCGTCGCCGTTAACTGGAGACAAACACACCCAACGGTTACATTTCTAACCGTCGCCGTTAACTGGAGACAAACACACCCAACGGTTACATTTCTAACCGTCGCCGTTAACTGGAGACAAACAAACCGCGTTACCGATTTCTAAATTCCACCGTTAACTGGAGACAAACAAACCCACGGTTACTTCTAACCGTCGCCGTTAACTGGAGACAAACAAACCTAACGGTTACATTTCTAACCGGCGCCGTTAACTGGAAAACAAACCAACGGTTACATTTCTAACCGTCGCCGTTAACTGGAGACAAACAACCTACGGGTTACATTTCTAACCGCGCGTTAACTGGGGAACAAACAAACCGCAGTTAGATTTCTAACGCGCGCGTTAACCGGGAACAAACAAACGCACATTTCTAACCGTCGCCGTTAACTGGAGACAAACACACCTAACGGTTACATTTCCGATCGCCGTTAACTGAGACAAACACCCAACGGGTTACATTTCTAACCGTGCCGTTAACTGGAGACAAACAAACCCAACGGTTACATTTCTAACCGTCGACCGTTAACTGGAGACAAACAAACCCAACGGTTACATTTCTAACCGTCACCGTTAACTGGAGACAAACACACCCAACGGTTACATTTCTAACCGTCGCCGTTAACTGGAGACAAACAAACCCAACGGTTACATTTCTAACCGTCACCGTTAACTGGAGACAAACAAACCCAACGGTTACATTTCTAACCGTCGCCGTTAACTGGAGACAAACAAACCCAACGGTTACATTTCTAACGTACGCCGTTAACTGGAGACAAACACACCCAACGGTTACATTTCTAACCGTCGCCGTTAACTGGAGACAAACACACCCAGTTTACGCATTTCTAACCGTCGCCGTTAACTGGAGACAAACACACTAACGGTTACATTTCTAACCGTACGTTAACTGGAGACAAACAAACCGGTTACATTTCTAACCGTACCGTTAACTGGAACAAACAAACTAACGGTTACATTTCTAACCGTCACGTTAACTGGAGACAAAACACACTAACGGTTACATTTCTAACGTCGCCGTTAACTGGAGACAAACACCCAACGGTTACATTTCTAACACGTCACCGTTAACTGGAGACAAACACACCCCAGGTTACATTTCTAACCGTCGCCGTTAACGGAGACAAACACACCACGGTTACTAACACTCGTTAACGAACAAACACACTCTTAATTTCTAACCTTGTTAGACAAACCACTTGATTGGTACTTTTCTAACCAGCGCCGTTAACTTGGAGACAAACAAACCCACGTTACATTTCTAACCAGCGCCGTTAACTGGAGACAAAACAAACAACGGTTACATTTCTACCGATATTTCTAACCGAGAGGCTTGGGGTATTGTATTGTGTGTTAGTGTTGTGTGTACGCCGTGTTGTGTGTCCCTGTGTGTGTGTGTGTATGTCTGTCCGTGTGTGTCTGTGTGCACGTGTGTGTCTGTCTGTGTTTGTCAATGTGTCTGTGTGTGTCCGTGTGAGTTTGTGTGTGTGTGTCTGTGCGTGTGTGTGTCTGTCTGTGTGACATTCTGTGTGTCTGTGTGTGTGTGTCTGTCTGTCTGTCTGTGTCTGTGTGTGTTTGTGTGTTGTGTGTCTGTCTGTGTCTGTGTGTATTGGTAATGAGGGGGGGTGTGTGTGTCTGTGTGTAGTGTCGTGTTGTGTCTGTCTGTGTGTGTGTGGTAGAAGTCTGTGTGTCTGTCTGTCTGTGTGGTGTCTGTCTCGTCGTGGTATGTGTCGGTTATGTGTCTGTGTGGTGTGTGTGTGGTCTGTTGTGTCTGTCTGTCTTTGTGTGTGGTGTGTCTGTGTGTGTCTGTCTGTCTCTGTGTGTGTGATGAGTGTGTGTGTGTGTTGTGTATGTATCTCTATGTGTGTGTGTGTGTGTTGACTGTGTGTGATGTGTGGTGTGTCGTGTGTGTGTGTGTGTGGTGTGTGTGTGTGATGATGGTGATGCGTCTGTGTTATCTTGATATGTCTGTTGATGGTATTGCGTTGTGTGGTGGTGATGATATGATGATGGCTGTGATGCGGGCGCGATGTGTGTGTATGTATTGTATAATTGTGTGTGATGATGTCTGGGGTGGGGGGGGGGGGGGATGGTGGGGGGGGGGGGGGGGGGGGTGTGTGTGGTGTGTGTGTTATTGTGTATTGATGATGTGTGTGTGTGTGTGTGATGATATGGGGTGCTGCTTGTCTGTGTCTCTGTCTGTCTGTCTCTGATCTGATCTATACTGTCTGTCTGTGTGTGGGTAGTTGGACTGACAGACAATACCCACGATGGTCCGACCGAATGCTGTAGTTGGTTGACGTTTGTCCAACACGGGTCCTCTGGGTCAGTCCGCATGTTCGAACACCATCTTCTGGATGTGTTGGGGTTGGGTCAAAGTTGATAGTCCGTACCTGGAACACACACACACACACCCCAAGCCCCCCCCCCCCCCCCCAAAAACCAACCCCCCCCCCCCCCCCCCCCCCCCCCCCCCCCCCCCCCCCCCCCCCCCCCCCCCCCCCCCCCCCCCCCCCACCCCCCCAACCCCCCCCCCCAACACACACACACACACATGTTAGACACACACACACACACACACACACACATTTTACACACACAATTACACACACACACACACACACACACACACACACACACAGACTAACAAACACACACACACACAACAGAACGCACACACACACAATCGTTTGGTTCTCTGGGTGGGGGTTGTTTTTTTTGTTTGGTTTTGTGTAGTTTTTATATTATTGGTTATGATGGTTTTGTTTGATGTACCAAAGGGTTGTGCAGTTAGACGAGTGTGTGTTTGGTGGTTGGTATGTTATATGATGATGATGATGGTGTGGGAGTATTGGTTGGGTTGTGTTTTTTGGACTGTGTGGCGGGGGCGCGTGTGGTGATGATGATGATGTTTGTGTGTGGCGCGGGGGGGTTGTATGTGGGTTTGGGGTTGGGGTGGAGTGGTGGGGGTGGTTGATGGGCCGTTGTGCGTGTGTGGGGGGGGATTTGTGTGAGGGGTGGGATAGGATGTTGGGGTGGGAGATGTGAGTGATGGTATGAGTGTGATGTGTGTGGGGGTATTAGTGTGATGAGAGGTGTGTGTGTGTGTTGATGTGTGTGGGATGTGTGCCGTGATGATGTGTGTTCCTGTGATGTTGTGTTGTGTGATCTTCTTGTATTTGTTTGTTGTCAGTCTGTGTGATATTATTATGTTTTGTGTGTGGTGATGATGTTTGTGTGTGTCACTGTGTGGATATGTGATTCCATCTCTTGTGTTTTTGTATTCCATGTCTCTGGGGTGTATGTATTATGGTGTCCATGTGTGTGGGGTGTGTGTGTGGGGGGTGTGTGTCCATGATATCCGTGTGTTGTGTGTGTATGTGTGTATTATTTGTTTATTATGATTATTTTACCGATGCCAGAAGCGTCCTCCACCATGGGGTTGATCTCGACCATGGAGGCGTCGTACTTGATGAACAGGTTGTACAGTTTGACCATGTTCTCGGCCGCCTCGTTCACCAGCGCCGCCGGGAAGCCCATCTCCTTGGCAACCTGCCGAAAACAACCACACCTCATTATTAACACGCCACGGTCACACTTCACATTACTTTACTGTGTGTGTCTGTGTCCATGTGTCTGTGTGTATGTGTGTGTGTGTGTGTGGGGTGTCTGTATGTGTTCGTGTGTCCGTGTGTGTGTCTGTATGTGTGTGGGTCTGTCTGTGTGTGTGTGTGTCCGTGTGTGTGTCTGTATGTGTTCGTGTGTCCGTGTGTGTTTGTCTGTGTCCATGTGTCAGTGTGTGTGTCCATGTGTCCGTGTGTGTGTGTGTGTGTGTATATGTGTGCGTGTGTGTGTGTCTGTGTGTATGTATGTGTGTGGTGTGTGTGTGTGTGTGTGTGGTGTCTGTCTGTGTGCGTTGTGTGTTGTTGTGTGGTGTGTGTGTGTCTGTGTGTTCGTGTGTCCATGCCTGTGTATGTGTGTGTGTGTGTGTGTGTGTGTATGTGTGTCTGTGTGTTCGTGTGTGTCACTACGTGTGTATGTGTGTATGTGTGTGTGTGTGTGTGTGTGTGTGTGTCTCTGTGTGTGTGTGTGTGTGTGTCTGTGTGTTCGTGTGTCCATGCCTGTGTATGTGTGTATGTGTGTGTGTGTGTGTGTGTGTGTGTGTGTGTGTGTGTGTGTGTGTGTGTGTGTGTGTGTGTGTGTGGGGTGTCTGTCTGTGTGTGCGTCTGTGTCCTAGTGTGTGTGTGTCTGTGTGTTCGTGTGTCCATGCCTGTGTATGTGTGTATGTGTGTGTGTGTGTGTGTGTGTGTGTGTGTGTGTGTGTGTGTGTGTGTGTGTGTGTGTCTGTGTGTTCCTTTTGTGTTTAACGCACACAAAAATCTAGAAAACAAGTTAAAAACAAAGTCTTGACATTAAGATTAAGGTGCTCAGGCTCCACAGTTTCTGACTTGTTTCGGCTTATTTATTTTTATTTGGAAAAGGCTGCTCTGCTGCCAGTCCACCATATATAAACACACAACAATATTTAATATCAAAATGTATAATTATCCTGTGACAATAGCTCCAATGTTCAGGCAAATGTGCCCGCCCTTCACAGTGGAGGGTATGTTTATGACCGTGATGGAGGACTGTTTCTAATAACAACCTTCAGACTGGAAAACCAAAAAGCGTGCCCATTATTTCCTCCATCGGCAGGTCCAGCTGGTTTCCTATAAAGGCCTGGGGAGTGATAATCGCTGCGTGGGTGTCTGAAAACACCAAAACACACTCATACATATCCAATGAAGCCTAATATTGTTCTTCAGGACTTAAACAAAACCAACAGGTGGGAGAAATTCAGTCTGCTGAGGAGAATGGAAAGAATTTATTCAACCTGAGACTTGTGTGTGTCTGTCTGTATGTGTGTGTGTGTGTGGTGTGTCTTTGAGGATGTGTGTGTGGTGTGTGTGTGTGTGTGGTGTGTCTGTGAGGATGTGTGTGTG
>NC_053123.1:36003535-36006035 GCF_010015445.1 Perca fluviatilis | reverse complement strand
ACTCTTGTGTGTGTATGTCTGTCTCGTGGCGTCTGTGTGTGTGTCCATGTGGTATGTGTCTGTTGAAGTGTGTGTGTCTCCGTGTGTGTCCGTGTGTGTCTGTGTGCGAGTGTGTGTGTCTCTGTGTGCGTCTGTGTGTGAGTGTCCGCATGTCTGTGTGTGTGTGTGTGTGTCCGTGTGTCTGTGTGTGTGTGTGTGTGTGTGTGTGTCCGTGTGCGTCTGTATGTGTGTCTGTGTGTGTGTGTGTGTGTGTGTGTCTGTCCATGTGTGCGTCTGTATGTGTGTCTGTGTGTGTGTGTGTGTGTGTCTGTCCGTGTGCGTCTGTATGTGTGTCTGTGTGTGTGTGTGTGTGTGTGAGTGTCCGAGTGTCTGTCTGTGTGTGTGTGTGAGTGTGTGTGCGTATGTCTGTGGGTGTGTATGTCTGTGTGCGTCTGTGTGTGTGTGTGTCTCTGTGTGCGTCTGTGTGTGTGTCTATGTCTGTGTGCGTCTGTGTGTGTGTGTCTGTGTGTTTGTCCGTGTGTGTGTGTGTGTGTGTGTATGTCTGTCCGTGTGTGTGTGTGTGTATGTCTGTCTGTGTGCGTCTGTGTGTGAGTGTCCGCATGTCTGTGTGCGTCTGTGTGTGTCCGTGTGTCTGTGTCTGTGTGTGCGTGTTTGTCCGTGTGTGTGTGTGTGTGTGTGTGTGTGTGTGTGTGTGTGTCTGTCTGTGTCTATGTCTGTGTGTGAAGGCTTTAATAGTAAATATGTATTTGATGCATCGAGATATCAAATCGAAGACGCGATGATCGTAGTCTAAGCAGGAGATCAGTGAGGATTCACCCCTCCAGTCCTCTGCTCTAGTGCTCCTACCCTGACAGCCTGCTCCATCTTAATGCCCTCCACGATGTCGATGGGCTCCTTCACAATGGCCTCCGGGCTTTCGGCTGCCACGTCTTCGATGTTCACACCTCCCTGAGAGCTGCCGATCAACACGGGACCCTGCGGGACACAAGAGGGACTTTAACACTCTCAGTTTCTGCACTCTTTCAAAAAAATTTTATATATATATATATATATAAATTATATTTAAAGAAATAAAATTTATATAAAAATATTAAAATAAAAAAAAATGATGTATAAAATTACTTCATTTTTGATACAGTATTAGGGGACCACTAAGGTCTATATTAAAGAGACTTCAGATACAGTATTAGGGGACCACTAAGGTCTATATAAAAAGAGACTTCCAGATACAGTATTAGGGGACCACTAAGGTCTATATAAAAGAGACTTCAGATACAGTATTAGGGGACCACTAAGGTCTATATAAAAGAGACTTCAGATACAGTAATTAGGGGACCACTAAGGTCTATATAAAAGAGACTTCAGATACGTATTAGGGGACCACTAAAGGTCTTGTTTAAAAAGAGACTTCAGATACAGTATTAGAGGGACCACTAAAGCTATATAAAAGAGACTTCAGATACAGTATTGGGGACCACTAAGGTCTATATAGAGAGACTTCAGATACAGTATTAGGGGACCACTAAGGAAAAAAAAAAAAAAAAAAGGAAAAAAGGTCTATATAAAAGAGACTTCAGATACAGTATTAGGGGACCACTAAGGCCTATATAAAAGCATCCAAAAAGCAGCATGTCATGGGACCTTTAAGCCTTTATCTTCACATCAACAATAACCAGTCTATATTCAGCTGAATGAGGACCCTTTAGCCAGATGTTTGGGGGTGGGGGTCAAACCTCTGTACTCTCTCTAAAACACTAGTTAATTTTACATTTAACACATGAAACAAAGACCCATTACCACGGTAGTCACCTTTCTCTGTATGGCTGTGCTGCCATCTAGTGGTGAGATTCAGCAAAAACAAGACAAATCTGTACAGCTGCTTTTTTTTAAAAATAAAATCATTCTTTTGTCCATTTTTAGAGCTTTAAGAGCAAGAAAACTAAGTTCAGACATTCAGCTACAGCAGCAATTAGCCGCTTCGTTAAGACTAGTTTTTATTTTACCAGGGAGAAAAGAATCACACTGAGATTACAAGCTCTTTTACAAGTGAGCCCTACTACCTTACTGACTTATTCATCTGGATTTATTCATTTTAAATAAGATAAATGTTCTTGCATCGTCTGCTCCAACAATCAACAGATAACACCAAACGCATATAATACATACGCAGCACACAGCACACAGAGACACACACACCTGCATAGGGTGCCTGCATACACACACACACCTGCATACATACATACACACACACAAAGACCAAGCTTAAAGCTGAAGGGGATCCGACTACGATATGAGGGTTCTGGAGAAATTTAAAGTTAACGTAATTTAATAATGTGGAAACCTGGTGATGATGATGATGATATATTGATTTTTTGATGATGATATGATGTTTTGATGATGATGGTGTGATTTGATGATGATATGATGGTGATGATGTGATGATGAGATGATATTGATGATGATCTTTGTGTTGATGATGATGATGTATGTTGATGATGAT
>NC_053123.1:35996035-36001035 GCF_010015445.1 Perca fluviatilis | reverse complement strand
TCAAAATCGATTAGCTCGGCCAAGTGAAGTCATCGTGGCAGTTAGCGCTGCACCGGTACAAATACCGTGACTTCGATACCGGTTCCTGAGCGAGACTTTTTCTCGATACCAAACTTTATAAAACAAAGATTATTTCTGTTCCAGCTCCGACTATTTGGGCCTCGTCTCGGTGTAACGGAGAGAGTTTTTACCCCGTGTGTCTCTAAGCCAATCGCAGACATCGAAAGAGTTAGTCCAATGAAATTTCTAAGGGTAACCACAGATGAACAACTGAAGTGGAAATCACACATGAAACATGTATCATACCTGCAAAATAAAATGTAACAACAGTAACTTATTTCACCAGTAAGTTCAACCACTGGATGGGGAAAAGGGTATTTTACAATAACTTTGAATGCAGCACGAGGCGAATTTCAAGTGAACGCAACATCTGCGTTGTTTTTCCGACAACAGCAGCTGCACACTGGCAGGTAACAAGTGTAGTGTTAACTAGCTAATGGTAGGCTAACGTTACCTGCTGCCAAGTGTAGTGTTAACTAGCTAATGGTAGGCTAACGTTACCTGCTGCCAAGTGTAGTGTTAACTAGCTAATGGTAGGCTAACGTTACCTGCTGCCAAGTGTAGTGTTAACTAGCCGCGCTGAATGCGCTACCTGCTGCCAAGTGTAGTGTTAACTAGTAGCGGTAGCGCTACCTGCTGCCAAAGTGTAGTGTTAAAGTAGCTAATGTGGGTTAGTATTTGCCGCGGTGTAGTGTTAAGTAGCTAATGGTGGGCTAACGCTACCTGCTGCCAAGTGTAGTGTTAAGTAGCTAATGGTGGGCTAACGTTACCTGCTGCCAAGTGTAGTGTTAAGTAGCTAATGGTGGGCTAACGCTACCTGCTGCCAAGTGTAGTGTTAAGTAGCTAATGGTGGGCTAACGTTACCTGCTGCCAAGTGTAGTGTTAAGTAGCTAATGGTGGGCTAACGCTACCTGCTGCCAAGTGTAGTGTTAACTAGCCAACGGTAGGCTAACGCTACCTGCTGCCAAGTGTAGTGTTAACTAGCCAACGGTAGGCTAACGCTACCTGCTGCCAAGTGTAGTGTTAAGTAGCTAATGGTAGGCTAATGGTACCTGCTGCCAAGTGTAATGTTAACTAGCTAATGGTGGTCTAACGCTACCAAGTGTAGAGTTAACTAGCTAACGGTAGGCTAACGCTACCTGCTGCCAAGTGTAGCGTTAACTAGCTAACAGTAGGCTAATGCTACCTGCTACCAAGTGTAGAGTTAACTAGCTAACGGTAGGCTAACGCTACCTGCTGCCAAGTGTAGCGTTAACTAGCTAATGGTAGGCTAACGCAACCTGTAAACCAATGGCCCGCTGCCAATGGGATTTCTTTTTTTCCCAAAATTTAATTCTTTTCATATTTTTTTTTTTTTTTTTTTGTTTGTTTTTTTTTTTTTTTCCCCAATAGTCTGTGTCACTACCCAAAGTGAGTAGAGTGCGAGATAGTGAGTAATGTACCCAGATTTAAACTGTTTACGGCATAACCGCGTGTCTTACTGAAATTTGTGAAATCTGTAAAATAATAAACGTTTCTCTTTACATACGATAACACAAGAGGGAAATCATTTCGAAAACGTTTTAGCCATCTTTGATTATTTGGTTGCTAACGTTAGCTCAAAACGCCATTCAAGTGACAGCCTTTGTTGTGTCTGATTGCTAACTTGTAGCTAGCAGTCATTTCAAAAACGTTTTAGCTCTCTATGATTGTTAGATTGCCAACGTTAGCTCAAAACGCCATTAGCATCTAGTAGGCTACTTGATTGCTAACGTTAGCTCAAAACGCCATTAGCATCTAGTAGGCTACTTGATTGCCGTTTAGCTAAACCACCAGATTAACATCTAATGAAGCTACCGGTCGCGTGCTTCAACCGCCGTTAGCATCTGGTAGGCAACTTGTGCATTACAGGCGTCGCTCAAACCGCCGTTACATCCTAGTACTTCCCCATTACTAGTCACTCTACTTCAACCGCGTTAGCATCTAGTAGAGCTTCACAGTTGCTGAAGCACCGCCGTTGGCACTAGGCTTTCTTGCATAAATCCAGCAACTTTAATAAAGTAGCTCACCACTTTAGGTAGAGACAGTCTAGAAAATACTATAAGCAAAATAGCCCCAAAAAAAACCCTCAAAATGTAGTGTCTCCTCTTAAGAGTCTTGGTGATAAACATCGGTCCAATTATTTGCGCTCTTTCAGCTGCTTTTGGGGTCTGCAGCTTTGTCTCTGAAAACAAGCTATAAAGGCCGAACCGAAAAGAGTAAAGGGGGAGCTAGTGACAGAAGGTGAGATGAGGGAGAGCAACGGCACAATTTGTATTAACCGCAAAGGGAGAACTGGGACTTGGTCCCGGCTGAGGGGGAACGCATCTGTAGGCTCGCAGGTAGGCCTCCCTCCGAAGCTGACCCCATGCGGGCGCGGCGCGCGGTGCAGGACTCGCTAGCAGACCCGATGCTCATGTACTCGTGCAGGGAGAGGCTCCTCTGCTGCTGGGACACATGGCCTCCGAACAGACCTGCAGGACCTCCCAGAACCTGGAACCACACAGGGAAGTGGTCACCGTCTCAGAACCGAACACAGGGTGTGATTGACCCTCGCAGGTGACACTAGGATCAGGTCAGGAGCTTCCGGTGTGAGTGTGAGTGTGAAGTGTGAAGGGGTAATGAGAAGTAGAGTGCTAGAGAGGAGAGAGAGAGAGAGAGCGAAGTGTGTGTGTGAGAGGTAGGTGTGTGTGAGATTATGTGAGTGTGAGGTGTGAGTGTGTGGAGAGAGTAGAAAAAAAAAAAAAAAAAAAAAAAAAAAAAAAGAGAGTGTGTGTGTGTGTGTGTGTGTGTGTGTGTGTGAGTGAGAGAGAGAGAGAGAAAGAGAGAGTGTGTGTGTGAGAGAGTAGGTGTGTGTGAGATTATGTGAGTGTGACAGAGGTGTGTGTGTGGGGAAATAGAGAGAGAGAGAGAGAAAAAAAGAGGGTAATGGTGTGTGTGTGTGTGTGGTGTGTGAGTGAAAAAAAAAGTGTGTGTGGGGGGGGGGGTGTGTGTGTGTAGTGTAGAGAGAGAGAGGGAGAGAGAGAGAGAGAGAGAGAGAGAGAGAGAGGGGTGAAGAGTGTTAGTGGTGTAGAGAGAGAGGAAGTGTGAGTGTGTGTGGTGAGAGAGTAGGTGTGTGGAGACAAGGAGTGTGACAAGTGTGAGTGTGAGTGTGTTTAGGAGGAGTTTGTATAGTGTGTGTGTAATGTAGAGAGAGTGTAAAGTCACGTCTATGCTGCTGAGGAGTGTGTGGGAAGAAGTCTGAAGTGTGTGAGAGTATGTGTGTGTATGGAGTGGGAAGCATAATATTAATGAGTGTGTAGCAACGAGAGTGTGTCTGAGATATGGGAATGTGTGTGCACCACAAAAAGAGACTAATGCTTGGCGTGAGTGTGTGTGAGAGTGTGTGTGTGAGAGTACTGTGACTAAGTGTGCAGAAGTGTGAGTGTATGTGTGTGTGCAAGATTTATGTGAGTATTATTAATTGATGTTTGCAAGATGTCTGTCTGTGAGCGTGTGAGAGTGTGTGTGTATAGTGTGTGTGTGTGTGTGTGTGTGAGTAGTGTGGGGGAGAATCTTTTTTTTAAAACATTCTAAAGACGAGAGTGAAAAACAAAGAGAAAGGACGAGAGCATCTGTAACCGACAACAGCTAAAGAACAGGGGACAACTGAGTGAGGAGATCTACACTAAGCTACACATTTCGTAACAAAGCCATTTAAATCTACAGCTAAAGTAGAAGCAGAGTTATTGTCTTATGGAGGAAAGAAGCACTCCACAGTCCAGGAAAGCAAAGGAGAAGGAGACGAGGAATAGAAATAGAATTAACACAGGTGGGTGCTTTCGTAGGTGGTTTTCTATCAGCAGCAGTCTGTCACAATGATATTGTGTATGAGGGGTAATGTGTGTGTCTGTGTGCGTGTGTGTGAGATGTGTAATGAGAGTGCACAAAGAATTATTAATGCACAGAGTGTGGTAGTGATGCTGGGGTGTGTGTGAAGTATGTGGAGTGTGAAGTGTATTGTGTGATACACGAGGATAGTGATGCACTTTAAGAAGGGTGTGTGTGTGTGTGGAGTGTGTGGTGGAGTGTATTGTGTGTACACAGGGAATTAGTGCATACGAGAGTGTGTGTGTGTGAGTGTGTGATGAAGAGTGTATTTGAGTACACAGGGAATATGTGATACGCGCGAAGTGTGTGTATGTGTGTACAGGAAGTGTGCTGTGATGCATGTGTGTGAGAAGTGTATGAGTGTGATACACAAGGGTGTGTGTCAATTAAGAGTGATGATGATATGTGATATGTATGTGTGAGTGAAACAAAAAGTGTGTTAAGTGCGCAAAGTGTGTGCTATGACTGTGTGTGTGTGTGAGAGTGTGTGAGTAAGTGTGGTGTCACAATGAAGCGTTGTGTGAATTGAAAAGTGTGAAGTGTGAAGTGCAAGAGAGGGTGTTTTATTAAGAGTGTGAGTGTGTAGCGCTAGAGGGTGTGTGTGTGTGTGTGAGGGTGTGTGAGAGAGGTGTATTGTGTTGCGAGTGTGTGCCTAAGGTGTGTGTGTGTGTGAGAGTGTGTGAAGAGAGTGTAGTTGGGCAAAAAAAAAAAAAAAAAAAGAGGTGTGCTGAAGGGGTGTGTGTGTGTGTGTCTAGGTGTGGGGAGGAGGGTGTATGTGTGTGTGCACACAAGTGTGAGAGGTGGTGTGTGTGTGTGTGTGTGAGACAAGAGTGTGTCTAGGTGTGTGTGTGTCTGTGCTGTTGTGTGTGTGTGTGTGTGAGAGTGTGTGAAGGTGTGGAGGGTATGTGTGCAGAGTGTGCTTGTAGGGGTGTGTGTGTGTGTGAGTGTGTGTGAGAGTGTTTGTTGTGTGCTACGGGTTTCTAGAGGTGTGTGTGTGTGGTGTGTGAAGTGTGTAGTGCATGTGTGTGTGAGAGTGTAGTGTGATTGAGAGT
>NC_053123.1:35951035-35993535 GCF_010015445.1 Perca fluviatilis | reverse complement strand
AGACAAACACACACACAGGGACAAACACACACCACACAGACAAACACAACACACACACACACACACACACACACACACACACACACACACACACACACACACACACACACACACACACACACACACACACTTCCATCGACTCACTGAGGTGTTTGAAATGCAGGACTGTTGCTGTACTTGTAGTGGACTATTTTCACAGTGCGGTATTAGTACTTTTACAGCAGTAAAGTATCTGAATACTTCTTCCGCCCAGTGTGCCTGGCAGTACTTCAGTACTTGTGTGTTTCCACCCCCAGAGACCTGATCGTTCTGGTAACATAACGAACACCTTAGACTGCCCAGCAGCCCGCCATGTTGTACTCCCTGCTGTGGCTGTTGACAGCCTCTCTCTGCAGTGAGCCTTTAACGCAGCGGGACAGACGCGCATGCGCAGAGCTCCGCGGCTTGGTACCATGGCGCACTTTCACCTCCATTAACACCGTTTAAAACAACACACAGATGAGACAGAACCAGCGGAGGATAACAAAAGAAAGAAGTAGATGTCGATCAGCTGGTTTCTGGATCACGTCATTGTGACAGCCGGCCGTTAGCTCCAAGCTAGTTAGCATGTTAGCCAAATCAACGGCGCTAATGGTGCTAATGTCAGATTTGACCCTGTCGGTTTTTTGGGGGAAATGTAGTCTTTACGGAAGGCACAGCGTTGTCATAGATACCTGCTCCGGAAGGTGGAGACCTTCGCTTTCAACAAGGACACCCACTCACCTTGGAAGCGGAGCTGATAGTGTTTCTAGCCCCTGAATGCCTCAGGCTAGCCGTCAAACGGCTACAGATCAGGGACGTCGCCATGTCTCCCCTCTTCGTGAGCGGAGTGATTAACGCGCATGCGTGGTGAACTGCAAAGTCGGCTTTTCCCAGTGCCGCCTTCATGTGCTGTCGGAAATTACTCGATTATTTCAAAATGAAGCCCAGTAAACGTGACTGAAGAAATATTCAGGTTACTGGAAATGTGTTGAACACGAAGAGGAAACACAATCATTACCAGATAGTTGTTCAAATATAAACAAAACCTCTATTTTGGCTCTTCCTTTTTAAACAAACTACAACGACAATCATTCATAATGGGAGTTTACATAGTGTGCGTGAAGGCGGCAATGTCACGGCCTTGACACCGTGTAAATATAGCCTTCTTCTGGCCTTTCACCTAAATTAACACGATCATTACTGAAAAACAACTTGGAATTATGAGCGTTAATCCAAAACAAGCTGACCAAACTCATATTTGGGTCAAGGACGTAAAAGTATTTTCAACAGGCCTTAAAAAAATGCCATGTGGTGCGCGACCGTAAATTATCTTAAAATAAATTAATTTCTTAAACATTCTTAACTTTATTTTTGCAGATAAACAGTCATTTATTGACATATAAAGGGCACGCATGAGGTCATCAATAGATTATGGTTGTGTAGTTTACGGAGCAGCGGCAAAAACATTGGAAATAATTGTGTCTGTGTGTGTGTGTGTCTGTCCCTGTGAGTGTGTGTGTGTGTGTGTGTGTGTGTGTGTGTGTGTGTGTGTGTGTGTGTGTGTGTGTGTGTGTGTGTTTGGATCCTTTCCACTTTCTACAATAGGATTCTTCTTTACTTTTAATACTTTAATTACATTTTCCTGATGATACTTACAGACTTTAACTGAAGTAACATTTTCACTGCAGGACTCTAACTGTAACAGAGTATTGTTAAAGTGTGGTATTAGTACTTTTACTTAAGTAAAGGACCTGAATACTTCTTCCACCTTGTGTCTTACTAGATATTAGAAGTTAGAGCGAGTGTTGTCAGGCAGGTTACTTTGTCCTTATAAGATTAACTACAACTTCTAGGTATATACACAGCCGATATTTTCTCAGGTTGTTATTGACTTGCTGCTCTACACTTATAATTGAGAATGACTGTAAAGTGATCTGTTTTTGGGCTTTTCTTTCAACCCAATTGTCCAAAAAAAACATATTTAACGTTGATGGTTCCGTACAACGCGCTTCACAAGTAAAATAAAGGATCAGTTCACTACTTTTATTTAATTGTATTGTAAAAAAAAGTGACAAAAATGTTAAAAAATAAATAAATAAAAAGCGCCGAAATAAAATTACAAACATCAAAAAATGTGGGGACCCAAAAACTAAAATAAAAAAAAATAAAAAAGACAAAAGAATTGGAAAGAAAATGACAAAAACATCAAACTTGAAAAAAAACACTGGGGAAAAGAAGTGACAAATACATAGAAAAAAGTGACCAAGAAAATTGGAAAAAAGTGACAAAATCGAAAAAAGGTGAGAAAAAAAAAGACCAAAATAAATTGGAATAAAGTGACAAAAAACAATTGGAAAAAATACCAAAATAAATTGGAATAAAGTGACAAAAAAAAAATTTGGAAAAAAAGTGAGAAAAACATAGAAAAAGACGACCAAATTGTTTTAATTTTAGACCCAGAAAATCGAAACGTTGCGTGGTCGACAGGAAGTCAACACAAGGGTTAAAAAAAACACACACTCTATTCAAAAAGTGTTTATTTACAAGGTGGAGTATGTACAAGCTTATTTACACAGCAGGAAACAGCATTTGTCAGTTTTGTTATTCAAACAACTCACACACTACATGTAGAACATACAACACACACACACACACACACACACACACACACACACACACACACACACACACACACACACACACACACACACACACACAGACACACACTTCCAGTTTCAAATACAGAAGAGCAACAGCTTTGGTTTCTCGGTTATCTCTGGTCTGGTATTTTAAGAAGAAGAATTAGATCTTTACGTAGAAGTCTACAATGGAGGGTCCATCTTTGTACGTTTTTGTGTAAAAATGCTCTAAGCAATGTCAGGCTGACATACAGCAAACATCTCCTCACTATCTGCTAGCTGCCTGTCCCCTGAACGCACCGTGAAAAACCTCTCCTCACTATCTGCTAGCTGCCTGTCCCCTGAACACACCGTAAACACTGGTGGGAGGAGGGGGGGTGAGCTAGCATCCGTTTTATTTGACAATACTTTCAAAACGTCAACAAGAAGTGACATCACCCGACATCGCTTGGAGCACCTTTAAGTTATTTGTAGTTTGTTTAGTTTAAAGAAAACCACAAAAAGCCACCCTTATTTGTTAAAGACTTCGGCTGTGTCTCAAACGCTCAATGGTGGTTTTTTTTGCCCCCAACTGCTCCTTCCAGGCAGCGCTGCCTTCAAGGCACCTAACCCAAACCCTAACCTTAACCAGTGCCCCCCAGCGCTGCCTTCAAGGCACCTAACCCTAACCTTAACCATAACCAGTGCCCCCCAGCGCTGCCTTCAAGGCACCTAACCCTAACCTTAACCATAACCAGTGCCCCCCAGCGCTGCCTTCAAGGCACCTAACCCTAACCTTAACCATAACCAGTGCCCCCCAGCGCTGCCTTCAAGGCACCTAACCCTAACCTTAACCAGTGCCCCCCAGTGCTGCCTTCAAGGCACCTAACCCTAACCTTAACCAGTGCCCCCCAGCGCTGCCTTCAAGGCACCTAACCCTAACCTTAACCAGTGCCCCCAGTGCTGCCTTCAAGGCACCTAACCCTAACCTTAACCATAACCAGTGCCCCCCAGCGCTGCCTTCAAGGCACCTAACCCTAACCTTAACCATAACCAGTGCCCCCCAGCGCTGCCTTCAAGGCACCTAACCCTAACCTTAACCATAACCAGTGCCCCCCAGCGCTGCCTTCAAGGCACCTAACCCTAACCTTAACCATAACCAGTGCCCCCCAGCGCTGCCTTCAAGGCACCTAACCCTAACCTTAACCAGTGCCCCCCAGCCTGGAAGGCACCGCTGGGGGCAAAAAACACCTGATAAACGCCTCAAATCGCACACTTCTGTCAGTGCGCTGCTAATGGTCACTGACCACTTCCTGCCGTAGCGCCCACTTTGGATGGTTAGCGTCGTCCCAAAATGAACGCTTACGTTAAAAAACACTTAACCGGGAAATGACGAGCGGTCGGCTCGGCTCGCCGCCTCTGAAGAATCGGACGAAAATCTGTTAAACTGACCTTCGTCGATCTGAAACGAAGACAGACACGGTCTATTTCTGTCTTTAAAATGTTCTCAGAAACACATTTCGGTGAACTATTTTAGTAAAAAAAACAAATTGTGAAATCAGGGAGCAGCCAGACCCAGGTGACGCATTCGTCCAATCAGCTGCCGGTCCACGACCCTGGTCCCTCCCCCCTCCCTGCTGTCGTAGTCCAGATGGCGCCCGTTTAGTGCGAGTAGCGTCTGACTTTTTTGCGTTATCTCCACGATATATTTAAAACTGAGTGCTTGGAGTGTGACAGTAGGCGCTCTGAGACACAGCCTTCAATTCCCAGACTTGTGTAACACCAGGATGTTGACAGATTCGTGGCGTTTGTGATCTTTTTCGCCGTCTCTCAGCGAGTCCGTTCAGATTCCTCTAGACGTTAGTCGTCGTTTTTTTAGGCTGACTGATTTAAATTTCAAGAAACTTCTGAGCAGCATCTCTGGTAAACACAAGATTTAAAAGGGGGCGATTTTTGACATGATTCTTTGTGGAGAAAACTCAACACACACACGCACACACACACACACACACACGCAGGGACAGAGACACACACACACACGCAGGGACAGACACACACACGCAGGGACAGAGACACACACACACACACACACACACACACACACACACACACACACACACACGCAGGGACAGAGACACACACACACACGCAGGGACAGACACACACACGCAGACACACACACACACACACACACACACACACACACGCAGGGACAGAGACACACACACACGCAGGGACAGACACACACACACGCAGGGACAGAGACACACACACACACACACACACACACACACGCAGGGACAGAGACACACACACACGCAGGGACAGACACACACACACACACACACACACGCAGGGACAGAGACACACACACACGCAGGGACAGACACACACACACACACTCACACACACGCACACACAGGGACAGAGACACACACACACACACACACACACAGGGACAGACACACACACAGACACACACACAGGGACAGACACACACACACAGGGACACACACACACAGGGACAGAGAGACAGACACACACAGGGACACAGGAACAGAGACAGACACACACAGGGACACACACACATACAGACACACACACACACACACAGGGACAGACACACACACACACACACACACACACACACACACACAGACACAGAGACAGACAGACACACACAGACACACACAGGAACAGAGACACACATACAGGAACAGAGACACACACACACATACAGGGACACACACACACACACACACACACACACACACACACACACACACACACACTCCATGGAAACTAGTCTCAGTCGCTGCTGCTGCTGGACGAGTCGGTGGACATGGCCTCCACGTCGTCCTCGTTCTCCTTGTTGTGACCCGGGGGCTCCAGGCCGAAGTCGTTGCCATGGTGAGGAGGCAGCATCCCCACGGAGACGTCCGAGGACTGCCAGGGGTAGTGGGGGGTCAGGACGTCTGGGGCCAGAGGGGGGGGGGGCAGAGGAGAGACACAGGTTAGTCTGTGGACACACATACACACACTCTCACACACAGTCACACAGTTCACACACACACACACACAGCACACAACCCTCTCACACACACACAGTCACACACACACACACACAGTCACCCTCTCACACACAGTCACACACACACACACACACACACACACCAACAACACACACACACACACACACACACTATCACCCTCTACAACAGCACACACAAGTCACTTCACACACACACACAGCCTCCCCACACTTACACACACACACACCTATACACACACACACACAGTCACCCCTCTCACTACACACACAGATTACACACACACACACACACACACCATTCATTCTCTATTTGAAAGCACACACACACACATTCTACCTCACATACACACACATTTAACCCTCTCTACACACACACACACAGCCACTCCATTTTCGACACACACACAATAACACATACTGTCACACACACACAGTCACACATACTTCATGCCGCCACACACAAGTCAAGTTCAGATATTAGTATTCTTTGTGGGGACATATCATTGACATAATGTATTCCCTAGCTCCCTCACTCCTCTAACCTTAACCATCCCAACTGAATGCCTAACCTTAACTCCCTACTCCCTAACCTTAACCATCCCAACTGAACAACTAACCCTACTCCTAACCTTAACTATCACAACTGCTGAATGCCTAACCTTAACCCTTACCCTAACCTTTAACCATCACAAACTGAATGCCTAACCTTAACCTTGCACTTCACCTTTTAACCATCACAATTGGAATTTAACCTAACTCCTTCTACCCAACCCTTAACTATCCCAACTGAATGCCTCAACCTAACCCTTACTCCTAACTCATCCCAACTGAATGCCTAACCTTAACCCTTACCCTAACCCTAACCATATAACCCTTACTGCAACCCTAGCTGTCCTAAACCAAGTCTTAACCTCAAACAGTTTTAAACTGTGGGGACCAGCATTTTGGTTCCCTAATTTAGGCTGTGCAGACCCTACAATTATACTGTAGTCCCCTGTTTTGACCCCACTTAATATAGTAAACAGGTACACACTGTCACACACACACACAGTCACACACTCCTTCACACACACTCACATTATCACTACTCACACACAGTCACACACTCACACACACATTAATAGTCACACACACACACACACAAGCCACACACACAGTCACACACTTACACACACACACAGTCACACTCACACACACACAGACACACACAGTCACACTTCACACACACACAGACACACAGTTACACTTCACACACACACATGATAGTTACACTTTCTACACACACACATTATTACTATATACAGTCACACACTCTCATTAATTTTTTTATTAATAATAATATGTTAGCACTTTCACACACACAGTCACACACTTCACACACACATTAATAGTCAAGCACACTTTCACACACATTACACACACACAGTCACACACTTCACATTAAGAGTCACACAGAAAGGAGGACAGTAGCACACTTCACACACACACAGTCACACACTTCATTAATAGTTAAGACACTTCTTTACATTAATAGTCAAGACTTTATTAATATTATTATTAGTTTATCTACACATTATAAGACTTAATAGTTACATTATTCTACACATTATTACTTAGCATTCTCTTACATTATAGTTTACCTTTACATACTATTACACGGTAGTTACATTCTTCATACACATTATTATTAGTTACACTACATACACATTAATTCTTATACACATATTATTATTATTATTATTATTAATATTATTATTATTATTATTATTATTATTAATATGGCATACATTACTAATATTATTAATATTAATATTATTAATTTTAATATTAATATTCATATCACACATTAATATTACCTACACACACATTGTTAATTCTCTTACTTCATTAGATAATTACTCCTTACTTCATTACTAATACCCAATCGATACTTTCACTAATATACCTGTACTCCATTAATAATAATAATACAACGCATTAATAACAAAATTGCTTTACTTTGACCAACTCGACTGGTTTTGGGGGCGATATCAGATCCTCCCCCAGAGAAAATAAGACATTAAAACATTTTAAAGTGAAAACTAAACTAAACTAAATGTCCTTTTGGGAATATCCCACTCCTAAGGACTGACCCCTTGATTTCATTCATAATTAAAAGTTGTACCAACTGAAGTAAAAGGAGAAAGAGTTAAGACTTCCATTAAGGTCTGTCTGTACCACATCATGGAAACACACTGACCTGGCAACCTCCCAGCAGCCAGCGCGTCACCGGGCAGGTGTCCGTTCACGCCATTGGTCGGCAGGTTGGCCATGTGACCCAGCATGCCGCTGCGCATCTCCAGGTCAGTGGGGTACGGTCTGCGTGGGTCCCCTGGGGCAAAAACAAGGCGCGGGGGTCAGAGTAGGGGGGCAACATGCATCGACTCAACACCGTTATCGCCATATATATCGAAACGGTCGCCATAAGTACACGATATTTAGTTTCAGGGTTCAGACGCATTTTAACCATGACTTTTCAATTACTTTCCATGACTTTTCTCATGACTTTTCAATTACTTTCCATGACTTTTCTCATGACTTTTCAATTACTTTCCATGACTTTTCAATTACTTTCCATGACTTTTCTCATGACTTTTCAATTACTTTCCATGACTTTTTTCATGACTTTTCACTTTCCATGACTTTTCTCATGACTTTTCAATTACTTTCCATGACTTTTCTATTTATCGGCCCTTTTCGAGATTTTATGACTGACGCTTTTCCGAGTATTCCGGAGGCTTTACGGATTTTACGATGACTTTTCAATTTTTCAATACTTTTCAATACTTTCTTCACACTTTTTTCTCTTTTTTTTCAAATTTTATTTACTTTCTCATGACTTTTCATGATTTATCCATGACTCTTCCGTGGCTTTTCCGCGGACTTTTGAATTTTTACCAGGACTTTTCCAATGCGCGACGTTTTATACTTTTTTTTTTTGCGAGCTTTCCATGACTTTTTTCCGAGGACTTTTCCGAGTGATTTTCAATTACTTTGCACTACTTTTCCTAATATTTTTCAATGCGGCTTTTTATGGATTTTTCCATGACTTTTCCATGGCTTTTTTCGATGCCTAGACTTTTTCACTAAACGCTTTCAATTACTTTTTTCCTTACAACTTTTCAATACTTTTCAATTAATTTTCAAGCTTTCTTATGCTTTTTCATGCTTTTGCGATCCATGACTTTTCTCATGACTTTCCAGGCTTTTCATGACTTTCATGACCTCGCGGCTTTATTTTATGACTTTTTCAATACTTTACTTTATGACTTTTCATGACTTCTTCCAATATTTTTCAATACTTTCCATGACTTTTATGACTTTCCAAACTTTTCAATTAATTTTTTATGACTTCATGACTTTTCCATGACTTTTTTCAATCCTTTTCAATGATTTTCCGAACTTTTCATCATATTCAATGATTCCTAATTTTCCATTTTTCATAAATCATCATATATCTTTATACCAACAATTCCAACACTTATTCATCACTACTTCATGACTCTATTACCAATACTTTTCAATTAATTTTTCATGACTTTCTTCATGACTTTTCCATGACTTTTTCCAATACCTTTTCCATGACCTTTTTCATGACTTTTCCATGACCTTTTTCATGACTTTTCCATGACTTTTTCCAATACTTTTTTCCAATACTTTTTCCATGACTTTTCTCATGACTTTTTCCAATACTTTTTTCATTTCATGACTTTTTCCATGACTTTTCTCATGACTTTTCCCAATACTTTTTTCATGACTTTTTCCAATGCTTTTCAATTACTTCTTCATGACTTTCTTCATGACTTTTTCCAATACTTTTTCCATGACTTTTTTCATTTCATGACTTTTTCCAATACTTTTTTCATTTCATGACTTTTTCCAATACTTTTTTCATGACTTTTTCCATGACTTTCTCCAATACTTTTTTCAAATACTTTTTTCATGACTTTTTTCATGACTTTCTCCAATACTTTTTTCAAATACTTTTTTCCAATACTTTTTTCATGACTTTTTCCAATACTTTTTTCATGATTTTTCCATGACTTTTTCCAATACTTCGACATTATACAGTAAGAATAAAAATCAGTGTTAAAGTTTCCCCTCAGAGGTTTGACTATAAAATGAATGATAATGTCTGTGGTTCATAGTGGGATTCATAAATTAACCACATATTATGCTGTATTTAAAATTCCATGAATTTTCAAAAACTTTCTGGGTCTTTGTATTTTTCCAAAAGCTTTCCAGGCCTGGAATTAAATTCCATAAATTTTCCAGGTTTTTTCAAAACGTATATGAAGCCTGTAGTTTATTTTGTGGAGCGCTGCGTCCCGTCCGTTGGCCGTGGGTCTCAGTGTTTGATTTAGAGCTTGAAATGCTGTAATGGTCAGGTCCTTATTTATATATTTTATACTGTCCAACCAGTAGAACAGGTCCTGTCCTGTAGACATGGTCCTTATTTATATATTTGATACTGTCCAACCAGTAGAACATGTCCTGTCCTGTAGACATGGTCCTTATTTATATATTTTATACTGTCCAACCAGTAGAACAGGTCCTGTCCTGTAGACATGGTCCTTATTTATATATGTTATACTGTCCAACCAGTAGAACAGGTCCTGTCCTGTAGACATGGTCCTTATTTATATATTTTATACTGTCCAACCAGTAGAACATGTCCTGTCCTGTAGACATGGTCCTTATTTATATATTTTATACTGTCCAACCAGTAGAACATGTCCTGTCCTGTAGACATGGTCCTTATTTATATATTTTATACTGTCCAACCAGTAGAACATGTCCTGTTCTGTAGACATGGTCCTTATTTATATATTTTATACTGTCCAACCACTAGAACATGTCCTGTTCTGTAGACATGGTCCTTATTTATATATTTTATACTGTCCAACCAGTAGAACATGTCCTGTCCTGTAGACATTGGTCCTTATTTATATATTTTATACTGTCCAACCAGTAGAACATGTCCTGTTCTGTAGACATGGTCCTTATTTATATATTTTATACTGTCCAACCAGTAGAACATGTCCTGTCCTGTAGACATTGGTCCTTATTTATATATTTTATACTGTCCAACCAGTAGAACATGTCCTGTTCTGTAGACATGGTCCTTATTTATATATTTTATACTGTCCAACCAGTAGAACATGTCCTGTTCTGTAGACATGGTCCTTATTTATATATTTTATACTGTCCAACCAGTAGAACATGTCCTGTAGACATTGGTCCTTATTTATATATTTTATACTGTCCAACCAGTAGAACATGTCCTGTCCTGTAGACATGGTCCTTATTTATATATTTTATACTGTCCAACCAGTAGAACATGTCCTGTCCTGTAGACATGGTCCTTATTTATATATTTTATACTGTCCAACCAGTAGAACATGTCCTGTCCTGTAGACATGGTCCTTATTTATATATTTTATACTGTCCAACCAGTAGAACATGTCCTGTCCTGTAGACATGGTCCTTATTTATATATTTTATTCTGTCCAACCAGTAGAACATGTCCTGTCCTGTAGACATGGTCCTTATTTATATATTTTATACTGTCCAACCAGTAGAACATGTCCTGTCCTGTAGACATGGTCCTTATTTATATATTTTATACTGTCCAACCAGTGTATAAAACCTATGTCCAACCTATGTATTTATATATTCATGTTGGACCAGTCCAATATGACAGTCAGTTGAAATAAACCTTGTGTTGTATGTGTTATGAATCTATTTTGATGCGTTTTCCCGTGACTTTTGTAATTTTAGAGATGTTTAAAAATATGGAAATTAATATAGAATATCGCAATATCACATTTTGTCAATATCGTGCAACCTTAAGAGTCTTAAACCAGGAACAGAAACTCTCCGACGTATCTATCCACGGCACTTATTTGGATTAAACGAACTCCGTTATTTGGGGGGTTAACCGTTACCGTGAATGTTTGGACCCCATCAGCTGTGCTGCGACGCTGGACGGGCTGCTAAATCTGCCGACAGCTGACAGTTTTGGAAATCCCACGATCTCTACAGAGCTAGCGTTAGCTCGGGTTAGCGGGCCGCCTAAACAGGGAGTATGCGGACGTAGCCGGTGTTTCCCCTCGGGGTCGTGGAAGACTTCAAAAGGAACACACCGACTTATTGGGACTTTAGCTTATTCACCGTAACCCCCAGAGTAAACAAACCGGGAACTATATTCTCAGGCGGAAGACTATAGTACCTGGGCGGAGTGATATGCTCGCAGCGAGCCTGTCTGAGAATATAGTTCCCTGTTTGTTTACGGTTAGAAGATGGCTGTGTCTCATGTTATGTTATTATATGTACACGCTGTGACTCTACAAATCACAACATGGAAATAGGAACATGTTGGCGTTATTTTGTCACTTATTGGGAGCAGTAGGCTAGTTGGAACCAGTTACCTGCAGGTTCTGTGCTAGGCTAAGCTAATGCTGGAGCCGTCAGACAGCCTTACAGCACGCACGGAGATGAGAAAGGTATGTATCGACTTGTTTAACTCTGGGGGTTACGGTGAATAAGCTAAAGTCCCAATAAGTCGGCGTGTTCCTTTAAGGCTCTTTTACACTGGATTAGTGTTAATTTTGTCACCCATTTTTAATTTAGTCTTAGTCTTGTGCCAAACATTTTTGTTAGTCAAGTTTTAGTCGACTAAAAGCCTCGCCATTTTAGTCTAGTTTTAGTCAAAACATTTTAGTCTAGTTTTAGTCAAAACATTTTAGTCTAGTTTTAGTCAAAACATTTTAGTCTTTTCTTAAATAAATTAGTTCTGATAACCATTTCAGTCAAATAGTTATAAAAATAAATAAATGCTATAAAGTTATATAAATATTGAGCCTCTTCCTTATTTCACCAGTAAACGACAAAAACAACCACTGCATGGGGAAAGTATATTTTACAATAAAATGCTGCTGCCAAGTGTAGTGTTAACTAGCTAACGGTAGGCTAACGTTACCTGCTGCCAAGTGTAGTGTTAACTAGCTAACGGTAGGCTAACGTTACCTGCTGCCAAGTGTAGTGTTGACTAGCGCCCCGTGCAGCGATGTTTCGGTTGACTCTAACGTCCGTTTAGGATCAGAGAGAAGCGCAGGCTATTCGGTCCGGTAGATAACGGTCGTTAGGGCGCCTGTCGGTGCCGTAGCAACGGGTCTCGGTAACAGCTGAATATTCTCTCATGATGAAAAAGTAGAGACGATTGTAGACGAAAATGAAGAGAGATTTTATCTTAGTTTTTATTTTATGCAAAACATTTTAGTCTCGTCTTTTTTCGTCAACAATAATGCTCGTTAATTTAGTCTTAGTCAGCGTTTTTGGACATCGGCGCAGTCTCGTCATCGTCTCGTCTTAGTCATGGAAAAAAAGGTCGTTGACGAACATATTTAGTCTCGTCTCGTCTGACGAAATTAACACTACACTGGATGCAGCCCAGCTGGCGCGTGCAAATGTGACGTCATGAAATCGCCGTAACCATTTATACCGGCGCTGGTGGTGGCGACACTAGCTGCAGTCTTCTCCTGAACGGAGGTGGCGCTACTGAGCAAAGGCTACCGACGCTCTTTCTACGGACTAGAAGAAGAAGAAGAAGAAGGAAAAGGTAAACAAAGGCAGAACTGGCAGCAGCATTGGCGTCAACACTGCGATCTGATTGGACGAGCTACTTGGTGGGCTCGAGCCTTTCATTCACCATAACAGAGCTCATCTTAACCCGGTGAGTTTACCTGAGAGACCTGCAGTCGCTCTGAGAGTCCTGGCGTCACGTTCTCGGCGAGCTCGTTCAGGCTTCCCGTTTCCGCTTTGTCGCGCGCCGCTGAAAGGATATTACGTCATAGTGATGTCACGATGGCGCGCGACACCTTAGATGCGGCTGGTATAATTCACGCGTTAAGCCGCCTACACACGATACAGGTATCGGTATAGGTATACAGGTATTCGTCATCCAAAGGGGTGGCAAGGAAGCTATTTCCCGTTGCTAGGTAATGACATGCCGTTATCTCATTGGTTGCGCTTTCGAAAAAGGTCAGCGGCAACTAGGTCGCAGTTGTAAGAATTGCGTGGCGCAGAGCTGGGCGCCACGCACCGGAGGAGGCTCCTACCTGGGACCCAGTTGAGCGGCGCGCACACTGCGTTGCTGGCGCTGATCCTGTGAGCGTACTTGATGATTTCCTCTGACGAGATGCTCCCTGCAGACGACAAGTCAACAAGCCATCAAGACACAAACCAAAAAAAACAGCTGATCACCCCCCCCCCTCCAGCTTTCACCAGAAGGTGCGTTCGCTCACCTTTCCGAGCTTTGTCGATGGATTTGAGTTTCTCTTTCGCCTGGTAAACAGCTGTAGCCTTAAAAACAGGAAGAAGACTCCAGTAAGATCAGCTGTTCTCAGACTTCTTTCAATAACGTACCCCCCTTTTGAGTTGTTTCTTTAAGCCGAGTACCCCCTCTGACCAGCGCTAATTATTTCCGGTAAGGGAAAAAGTGTAGATAAAGAGGAACAGTACAGCGCTGTCAGAGATAGATTTACTAAACAACAGCCTTGGAACTGGAAAACACATTTTAGAGAATGCGAAAAAGAGATATAAAAAAAGATGGTATAAAGAAGGAAGGAAGGAAGGCAAGAATAGGTCAAAATAGTATCAACAACTTCAAAAACAGAGACATGAGAAGAAAAAATGCTTGAAACTTAAAGTAAAAAGTAAAAAGTAGGACAGTAGAAGGAAGGAAGGCAAGAATAGGTCCAAAGAAGGAGACACAGAGGTCACAAAAATTCCACATAAAGAGGAACAATGCTCTGGACAACAGCCTTGTTACTATTAAACATTTAAATAAAATACATAATCTCCCACGTACCCCCTGCAGTCCTCCAGAGGACCCCTAGGGGGACATGTACCCCCTGCAGTCCTCCAGAGGACCCCTAGGGGGACACGTACCCCCTGCAGTCCTCCAGAGGACCCCTAGGGGGACACGTACCCCCTGAAGTCCTCCAGAGGACCCCTAGGGGGACACGTACTCCCATTTGAGAAACACTGCTTTAAGGGACCCCTCTTCTATCACTGATGACACATTTTATTCTACACTTACTTTACACAATATACATTCCTCTAAGTCAGGGGGGGTCAAACTCTACTTATTTAAGAGACACATCCAGAGACAGACAGGTGAAGTTTATGGACACGCTTTGATTTAGAAAAAGTCAAATATCTTTTGACTGTATTATTGTACCACTCATGTAGCTTTCTGACTTACAGTTTGGGCCTCAAAAAGCTCCCAAAAAAAAAATCGGTAGTGAGAAAAAAAAAAGCATTTGCCAAGCTGTATCTAAAAGAGGTAGTTTCCTACGCCAGCGTGGACAGGGGGACAGAAACCCACCAGGATGTGTTCGGCCTCCTTGAGCTGTTTCTGGAGCTGCTGGATGTCGCTGTCCCTCTTCTCCACCTCCTTCTCCAGCTGCTCCATCTCCTGGTGCACCTCCCCCTGCTGCCGGGCCGTCTCCATCAGCTCCTGGTACTCCCGGTCCCTCTGCACCAGCAGCTCCAGGATCTGGATTCACAGTTCACTTCATATTAAAATCAGTCATATGTTTGTATAAAATCAGGGTTCATATGCATTTTAACCAATACTTTTCCATGAGTTTTTCTGAAAATTTCCATGACTATGTGTTCCTGAATCACCTAGACCCTCATGCACCCCCTAAATTTCATCTCAGCTCCCCTAAAAATTATAATGATAATGATCAATTTTAGTGCTTCAAGTGGGAGTTTGCGAGAACTAGTCTGTTAGTGACAGAGGAGGGACAATTACAGGTTCAAAGGGCTTGAAACAGGTTTGATATCCTGTATGGCTGAGGGCGATCAGTCGCAGGTTCAAGTCCCCGTACCGACCGACCGAAGTACGGAGTGTGGACTGGTAGCTGGACACTGCCAAGGTGCTCTTGAGCAAGGCACTGAACCCCCAAACTGCTCGGGCGCTCCTGGGCGTAACATGCAATCAACCAATCAGAGAGCAGCTCCCATTCCCTTTAAAAGCCAGGCGCGTTTGGACCTTGGAGCATTGCTGTTATGATGGAGGATTTACACCCTAATATTATTATTAGTAATCTTCTGCATGTGTGTGTGTGTGTGTGTGTGTGTGTGTGTGTGTGTGTGTGTGTGTGTGTGTGTAACAAGCATAGTGTGCGCTGCGCTGTGCACGAGCCTAGGAGCATTTTACTAATGCTCTGTTAAAATAACAATGAAATGCTGCGTTATTGACTTTAGACCAGGTTTTTGTTGGTCAATGGAGCGATCACTTCCCGCTGCCTCAAGATAGCAATACTCCCAGAATGCACCTGAACACACCTCCCTGTAAGACCAGCACGCCCAGAATGCACCTGAACACACCTCCCTGTAAGACCAGCACGCCCAGAATGCACCTGAACACACCTTCCTGTAAGACCAGCGCGCCCAGAATGCACCTGAACACACCTCCCTGTAAGACCAGCACGCCCAGAATGCACCTGAACACACCTTCCTGTGAGACCAGCGCGCCCAGAATGCACCTGAACACACCTCCCTGTAAGACCAGCTTGGCTCAGGCATTGCGCTGCACCGGGTGCAAGATAGGGGCCAGGACTTTTGCATGGCACCATATCTGTGTCCTGTTCTCATTAGGGGGCTGGGCTGGGCTGGGCTGGGCCCCCCCCCTAAAGGTCTGATCCTAGGATCGCCCCTGCAATAAACCTTCTCTGGTTCTGGAGTTACTTTTACTGCAGTATCTTAATGGATGTGGACACTTTCTCGCCCTCTGCTCATTGTTATGAGTGCCTTTGAGCCAGTATGTTTGCATGTAACGTTAGCAGTGTTAGCAGTGTTAGCAGTGTTAGCAGTGTTAGCAGTGTTAGCAGTGTTAGCAGTGTTAGCAGGGTTCTCCCCGGACTGTGTGTAGCGTTACCTGGCTGTCCTCTCCCGGCTGCGGCAGCTTCTGCGTCCGGGACAGAGCCAGCATCTCGATCAGCTCCCTGAGACAAATACACGCAGAGCAGGACAGTCAAATAACGTCAACGGCTGACGTTAGAACGCTACCACAGGACATTCAAATAACATTAACGGCTAACGTTAGAACGCTACCACTGGACATTCAAATAACGTCAACGGCTAACGTTAGAACGCTACCGCTGGACATTCAAATAACGTCAACGGCTAACGTCAGAACGCACCTTACCGCTGGACACTCAAATAACGTCAACGGCTAACGTTAGAACGCACCTTACCGCTGGACACTCAAATAACGTCAACGGCTAACGTTAGAACGCTACCGCTGGACATTCAAATAACGTCAACGGCTAACGTTAGAACGCACCTTACCGCTGGACACTCAAATAACGTCAACGGCTAACGTTAGAACGCTACCGCTGGACACTCAAATAACGTCAACGGCTAACGTTAGAACGCTAAGTACCGCTGGACACTCAAATAACGTCAACGGCTAACGTTAGAACGCTACCGCTGGACACTCAAATAACGTCAACGGCTGACGTTAGAACGCTACCGCTGGACACTCAAATAACGTCAACGGCTAACGTTAGAACGCTACCGCTGGACACTCAAATAACGCTAACGGTTAACGTTAGAACGCTACCGCTGGACACTCAAATAACGCTAACGGTTAACGTTAGAACGCTACCGCTGGACACTCAAATAACGCTAACGGCTAACGTTAGAACGCACCTTACCGCTGGACATTCAAATAACGCTAACGGTTAACGTTAGAACGCTACCACTGGACACTCAAATAACCGGCTAACGTTAGCTCAAAGTACCGCTGTTGAAATAGGCTCTGACCGGCCGAATAAACTCTCCACGCGTGAAACAACAACCCCGTTGTACACGTTATAACAGCGACACCACGTTACAACTCGCGGGACTTTAAACCTTACCGGGATAAGACCTCCAAATCATCCAACGCAGAGAGCAGCCGCTCTTTCGTCGATTTCTCTACCACCGTCGCCATGGCTGGCTCACACTCTCACGTCGCTTCTGCGCAAGACAGGAAGTGGATACTGAAGGTTCTTTTTTTGTGGCGGCAGCTGGCGCATTACTGCCATATGTCAACGATTACTGCCCTCTCGTGGTGACAATAGACCTTTTTACAAAAATGCTTACAAATTACAAAAAAAGATAGTCAGTTTTCAAGATTAGCAAATCCGTATTACCAGTGCTCTAAATGGGACAACATATCCCAATGTGGGCTACCAGCTGTGTAAAGAACAGGTAGGAGAGCCAACGTGGGGTCACTGGAAGTGTTTCTAATTTTGAGACAAAACACAACAATAACAACCATCCACTTCCATTCATAATTTCTTTTATGACCCCTCATCTGAGTTACAACAAATAAAAACAAATATACATTAACATTAACATATATATTGTGGATATTTTGAAAATGTCTTAAAAACAAAAGGCTAAATGTCCAATAGTTAAAGACTAAAAATAAAAAAAATTTTAAAGACTAAAAATAAAGACTGTTCAGGGTTCTTCTTCATCCGAGGAGGAGAGACCAGCATCTCCAAGACCTGCTTTTAGGAGGCGGAGCTGAAGTCTGGCTTTGGTTTGGTCAGCTTGATTTGTTCCTCTGGCAGGACGATCTGTGCTTCTGCTCGTTCACTTCACTTTTACACAAAATCATTTCTATTTTTATTTTATTTTTACTTTACTATACTGAATATCTTAATTGGTAGCCTATGTCTACTTCATCTACTTTATCACTGTTGTAACGGTTACACAAATCAACTGCAAAATATAAATAAAAGTATACACACTACATGATACAAATGTATTATTTGACCAATTTTAAAGTTTTACTACATTTTCTTTCCTGGAATCTACCTTGAAATCCTACCCCCCTGTTGGGATCCATGTTTTTTTTTGGGGGATCAAAGTTATCCACATCCTACTGACAAGTTTTGAACAACACAAACTGAAGGTTTGATCCAAATTAAAACTAGGATTGGATTCTGTAATCTAATCGGATTTCAGATTCCTTCTTTCCCCTTTTGAACAACCCAACAAGTAGAATAGCCATTATGGGGTCAATACAAGTTTATTCATATTTGAAATGAAAACACACACATTTAAAAAAAAAACTAAAAACAAGAAAAACCACACCCCTGCATTCTGCCAGAACGAGCAAACAGGACGTGCAACAAGGGACGCAATAGTTAGAGACACTATTTCTGATTTGGATTTGTTTTGGATTTCAAAAATCGGTGGTTGCCATTCTTTGCATTTTTTTTGGTTATTCTGTAATCGTTGCATGCATCACTAATAAATATTCTAAAAGCAAAAATATTTTCGATTGTGATGAATATATATATATCAATTAGTGACAGAATAAAATGTATTGTTTTTGGTCAATTTTGACAGCTTTTTGGGGGATTATTTAATGAGGCCAAACTCTTTCTACATTGCTGTAGGCCTATACTGAAAGGCTGAATACGTTAAAGCCTACCTAATCACTGTAGCCTGACGGATGAACAAATAAAATTAAAACCTTATGAATAAATAGGATATCTTGTAAAATACTGCATGATCCAAATATAGTATTATTTGATACATTTTTTTAAGTTTTCATTACATTTTGGGCATGAAATCCACGCTGAATCCACCCTTCTGATGGGATCAGTTTAATCCAGATTTTTTGGATCAAAGTGATCCAAATCCTACAAAAAAGTTCTGAAAAACCCAAACTAAAGGTTTGATCCGGATCAAAACCAAGATTGGATTACGTGATCTACTGAATCTAGTGAATCCAATCCGTTATCCAAAATCCTAGTGGATTACTTTTGAAAAACCGAGCCCTGATCCATCTTAGCTTTTATGCCAGTTTTTTTAAAGGAACATTGGATTGGATTATACTGGGATCCAAATGTCAGGATGACCAAACCCTGTTGACCAGAGCCTTAATGGAGCCAACAGTGACTAAGTTTACATGCAGCCAAAAACCGGAATATTAGCAATAAACCCGGTCGCGCACGGCCATGTAAACACCGGCAAAAACCCGAATATGCTACCTGGGTTACCCCTTTACTAACCCGAAATTTTGGTCATGTAAACTTGTATCGGCATATCCCCATCACAAGGAACATTGATTTGTGTTCTGCGCATGTTCTATTCGCAAGGAGTCTCGGTCTTTTGAGTAGAGGAACTTCTTGTATGCGCCAGAAAAACATAGTTATAATAATAATTATATACTATAATAATATAGTTATATATATATATGTCAATGCAGAAAACCTGCGCGCAGTATACCGGAAGTAAACAGGAAGTAGAGGTAAACCTTATACACTGTCTATGAGGTAAACATGGCGAGACGCAGCACAGCACCACACTTTTGGAGCGAGGAGGAAACCAGTTTCTTTATTAGTGTGGTGATAAACCATGAATATAATGTCTTTATTAGTGTGGTGATAAACCATGAATATAATGTCTTTATTAGTGTGGTGATAAAACCATGAATATAATGTCTTTATTAGTGTAAGGGATAACCATGAATATATAATGTCTTTATTAGTGTGGTGGAAACCATGAATATAATGTCTTTATTAGTGTGGTGAAAACCATGAATATAATGTCTTTATTAGTGTGGTGATAAACCATGAATATAATGTCTTTATTATGTAGGAAAACCATGAATATAATGTCTTTATTAGTGGTGATAAACCATGAATATAATAAGTTCTTTATTAGTGCAGATAAACCATGAATATAATGTCTTTATTAGTGTGGTGATAAACCATGAATATATAATGTCTTTATTATGCGTGGTGATAAACCATGAATATAATGTCTTTATTAGTGTAAGACAAACCATGAATATAATGTTCTCACATGTGGTGAAACCATGAATATAATGTCTTTATTAGTGTGAAACCATGAATATAATGTCTTTATTAGTGGTGATAAACCATGAATATAATACTTCTACAGTGTGGTAGATAAACCATGAATATAATGTCTTTATTTTCAGCGAAACCATGAATATAATGTCTTTATTAGGTGTGGTGAAACCATGAATAGCAATGTCTTTATTAGTGGTGATAAACCATGAATATAATGTCTTTATTAGTGTGGTGAAAACCATGAATATAATGTCTTTATTAGTGTGGTGAAACCATGAATATAATGTCTTTATTAGTGTGGTGAAACCATGAATATAATGTATTTATATTAGTGCGGTGGTCCATGAATATAATGTCTTTTATTAGTAAGATAAACCATGAATATAATTTTGCCTTTTATTAGTGTGGTGGAAACCATGAATATAATGTCTTTATTAGTGTGGTGAAACCATGAATATAATGTCTTTTATTAGTGTGGTGATAAAACCATGAATATAATGTCTTTATTAGTGTGGTGATAAAACCATGAATATAATGTCTTTATTAGTGTGGTGATAAACCATGAATATAATGTCTTTATTAGTGTGGTGATAAAACCAGAATATAATGCCTCATAGTGTGGTGAAACAAAGATGGAGCGATCTAGTTCTTCTTTATGTTGTCAATCAAAATCCGTTTAAGTTTGTCCTACAAAGATTTAGATCAGGAAAGATTTAAGATTTAGTTTTGATGGCAGCTAGTTTTAAGTTGGAGATTATATTAAAGTGAATAGCATGACTTAAAATTATTATTTCAAGCAGGAATTTTCTACATCACTGAACAGCTGCTAGGAATTTTTTTTCTATAATAGCTTCAGCAGGTTTGGGAGAAGGTGCAGCAATTCCAGCCAGTATTGTGACTGTCTTTCTTGTGATGATTAGTCAATGTTCCTGAAGCTCATGCCATATTTTATATATATATTTTAATTCACATTGCACTTTGAATATTATAGTATAAAGGATTCTGAGAAAAAGCTTCATAGTTATGAGGATAAAGTCTAAAGAGTATTAAAAAGAAAAATGTTACTTCATCAACAAAATGCAACCTGAAAGGAGATCTGGAGATGCTGCTCATAGCTGAAAAGAATGCTGCACCTCCCCTTCGTATGTTGTTTGGGATCGAAATATTTTATCCATATATTTATTAATGTGACTAGCGTCAAGTATTATATGTTTCAGATGTATTCCAGTAGGTTGGGTGAACTAATTAAAGTCAAGATTTATAGCATTTTGTATTGCACATTTTATGGCAGTTCTTATTCTTTCATCATTATTTTGCAAAAAATTCACCTTAATGTGTTCCTTGCTAGTTTCATATAAATGTATTGATGAACTATTGACATTGTTTTCGGTTGAAGTGTTTTCCCCACTTCTGAAAGTAAACCTATGCCCTTTGATGTCATAATATGCCATGACAATGTTATGGAACCGAACTTGTTTTTAGCCTAAAAGTACAATACTATGACTTTTTATTATTATTTTTTCAACACACTAGAGTATGACATTTTGGACATACTAGACTATTAGTTTTTATGACCTTTTTCTAATTACTACACTATGACTTTTTGATATGCTATACTATGGCCTGTTTTATGACTTTTTTCAGCTTACTTTACAATGACTTTTTTCAACATACTATATACTGGCTTTAAATTACCTTTTTTTCTGTACTATGACTATTTTATGACCTTTTTCTACAGCTGTGACGTTTTTTGACATACTGTAACTTTTTATGACTTTTGTCGGCAAACTATAAAATTAATTTTATAGCTTTTTATAAACCTTTGCTACATACTATGCCGTTTTTTTCGACCTGCCTATTTTTATGGCTTTTTTTTTCTTTGTTTTTTTGACATTTTATACTATGACTTTTTTACATACTATAATATGACTTTTTTGGATTTATCTTTGTACTATAAGATTACTTTTTGACTTTTTCGATATACTATAATATGACTTTTTATAATTTTTCTTCGCCATACTATACTATGACTTTTTCATGAGTTTTCAACATACTATACTGACTTTTTATGACTTTTTTTATAATTTTTTTCAACATACTATACTGACGTTTTTATTACTTTTTTTGACATATGACTTTTTTTTTACTTTTTTATGATACTATACTATTCATTTTTAACATACTATACTATGACTTTCTTCGACATGCTCTCGAATTACCTTTTTTTTAAATTTCTACTTACTATACTGACTTTTTTAGAAATGCTATACTATGACTATGATTTTTTCGACATGCTATACTATGACTTTTTTTAAACACACTATACTATGACTTTTTCTTCAACATACTATACTTACTTTTTTGACATACTATACTAGCACATTTTTATGACTTTTTTTCAAGACACTATACTATGATTTTTTAACATATTATACTATGACTTTTTTTTGACATACACAAGTTTGTGTTTATCTTACATGCTGTCGCAATATGACCTGAAGTATTTAAAATGTGGATTTTCAGTTACATTGAGGATAAAAAAGTTACAAAACCCAGTTTGTGGTATATAATTAAGTGCTTGCACATGGGAGAATGAAACCATCCAAAACATTTAAATATGTGTATTTATGTTTTTTAAAAAAAGATGACGTACGTGTTTTGGAAAGGCTATTTTTGAAAAATCAATTTGCGTGGTTTGAATTCTATAAAAGTGGGTCACGACTTAATGACCATTTCTAACATGTTATACAATAACCTTTTGTGACATTTCATGGCATTGTTCCATAAGTTTTTCATGTGGTACAGAGGAGTATTAAAGACTAAATCAAAGCCATCCTGGACAACCCCATCAATCCTCTTCTATTGATGACAGATGGCAGATGTGCAGCTCATTCAGCCACCGGTCCATTCCACCCAGGTGCAAACCGGAACTTTTCAGGTGCTCCCTTTTTCCAGCTGCTATCAGATTGTACAACAACAGTGGAAACCACGGACTATAACTCCCACATCAAATAAACACAGACCCATTTCTCCACAGTGTCTGGTTCACTCGAGACCCTCACCTCTCCCTTTCCACAGTCTCTCTGCTGATTATATACCTTGCCATCCTGTTGATATATTCTTGTTATATACTATAATACTATAATATATTTTATTGACTTCTATGTTATATTGTTGTACTATACTGCACATTATGTAATATCTAAAACTGTTATGCTATATTATATTACTATACTATACTATGTTATATTGTACTTTACTATATTACTACACTACTACACCTTATAGTATGTCTCATATTCCATACTCTATCATTATGTACCATATTATACTATATCATGTTTATATGTTACATTGACTTTTCATTTATTATATATGATATACCGTTACTAAATCATATCCAATATTAGTCTGGTGTACACTGTTAATAAATACTTGTTTACTCTGCTGATATTAATCACATCATTGTCTCTTTACCATATCATTTGTCTCCAAATAATCTTGTATAGTTTCTTTTCTTATTCTATTCTTATTTTATTAAGTAAAGTTTATTTCCAGAGCACATTTAAACACAGCCCAAGCTGACCAAAGTGCTGTACAAAGAAGCACCAATGTGCTGATAAAAACATTGAAATGTTAAAATAAAAGTGAAAACAAAACACACATACAGAAAAGCATCCCAATCAACAACAAGCAGCAATTAATTACAGAATGAATGCTTAGTGTGTTAAAAAGGCCAGAGAGTAAACATGTGTCTTTAGCCTAGATTTAAATACAGAAATAGAGGGAGCACATCTGATATGATTATCTGTTGTTGTGGGAGCAGCAGCTGCAAAGGCTCTGTCACCTTTTAGTTTAAGTCGAAATCGGGGGACATAGGGGAGAGATTTGTCCTCAGATCTACGAGACCTCGGGGCTGAGTGCCTTTAAATAAGATCTGTGATATAAGATGGTGCCTGGGCCATTAAGAACCTTGAAGGCAATCAACAGGGTCTTAAACTGGATTCTAAAATTCGACTGGTGGCCAGTGAAGAAAGGCTAGCACTGGGGTAATGTGCTCATATTTTTAGTACCAGTCAACATCCTTGCAGCTGCATTTTGGACCATCTGTAGGTGACTTGATGAAGACTGGGAAAGGCCTAAATAAAGGAAAATGGAATAGTCCAGGCTGGATGTAATGAAGGCATGAATTACTTTTTCCATGTCCTGAAAGGAAAGAATTTGCTTGAGTTTGGAAATGGTTCTTAAATGACGGTAACTATTTTTTAACAACAAAGCTGATTTGCTTGTCAAAACAAAGTGCCAGAATCAAATATTATACCAAGTTTTTTGCATTTGACTTTACATGTGGGGGTGAGTGGCCTAGCCTACTGGTGAGTTGACTTTTGGTCTTAGAGGGACCAAAGATAATTATTTCAGTTTTGTTGTCGTTTAGCTAAAGGAAGTTGTTTGCCATCCAACCTTTAATGTTTTCAAGACAATCTAGGAGAGGCTGTAAGGAGTCCCTAGATTTTAGCAGTAGATACAGCTGTGAGTCATCAGCGTAGAAATGACAGATGTTATATATTCTAATAATTGTTTCCTAGGGGAGTATGTACAGGCAGAAACAAACTGGACCCAGGATGGAGCCGCCTTGTGGGACACCGTAGGTGACAGGGGTAGTGGATGAGGAAAACTGACCTAATGCTACAGAGAATGTTCTGAAACAGAGATATGACTTAAACCAATTTAAAGCTGCACCTATAATACCAACCAAATCTATATTTGAGGGGGCTACAGCATCCAGAATAGCTGAACATCAAGAGTGGAATCGAGAAATTAATTTATCAGGGCTCAGAAGATGCTCAGCAGTATAGGAAATTGAGTCTGTGATAGTGTTTCTCTCATAGGCTTCTGCAAAGTGAACAGCAGTGAGAGAGTTTATGTTACGGGAGTAGTGACCAGGGGTCCGCAGTTCCTCAAACATCCGTCGGACATCCTCCTTAAAGTAGGTGATCATTTTATTTGCTTTCTGGAGCAAAACATTGTCCTCAGTGTTCATGGAAGGCATGGTTTACCACTTCCAGTTAAGAAGAATTCAGTTAAAAAGGTGTTAGAGCTACCGAAAAGGTATCTTAAAAGTGGCTTTTAAATGTGGATAAAGGTTACTTTCGCGACAGAGCATCTGACAGAGCACTGCCAGCACAGATTCCACTTTAAATTAAATATGTAGCCTACTTCTTATTAATTATTTTACTTATATATATTATTAATTTATTTACTTATATATATATATATATATATATATATATATATATATATATATATATATATTTCCACTTTTTTCCACTTGCTATACTATGACTTTTTTTGACATACTATACTATGACTTTATTCTTTTTTTCAGCATACTATACTATGACTTTTTTTCCTCTTTTTTTAAGCTATACTATACTATGACTTTTTTTCTCCTCTTTTTTCCACTTATTATACTAGTGATGGTCAAATGAAGCTTTCAGAACCAGTGTCTTTACTTTCTGAGCTCACTAGATGAGCGCACTCTGTTCAAAGAAAAGTTGAAATAAATGAAAGCGAATTCAATGGGTTTTCAAACCCTTTGTTGAACAGAGAGCACCATCTAAGTGAGCTCAGAGAAGTAAAGACAACATAAAGCTTCCATCTTACCATCACTACTATATTATACTATGACTTTTTTTTCGACTTTTTTTGACATGCTGTATTACTATGACTTTTTTTCCTCTTTTTTTCCACATACTATACTAAGACTTTTTTTTCAATATACTATACTATGACTTTTTTGACATACTATACTATGACTTTTTCCACATACTATACTATGATTTTTTTTCCTCTTTTTGACATGCTGTACTATGACTTTTTTTCCTCTTTTTTTTCACATACTATACTATGACTTTTTCCACATACAATATTATGACTTTTTTGACATACTATACTATGACCTTTTTGACATACTATACTACGACTTTTTTTTTCCTCTTTTTTTTCCCATACTATACTGACTTTTTCCACATACTATATTATGACATTTTTTTTTTCTCTTTTTTGACATACTATACTATGACGTTTTTAGATATACTATATTTTTCTTTTTTTCTCTTTTTTTACATACAATACTATGACTTTTTTTCCTCTTTTTTCCAACACACTACTATGACTTTTTTACTTTTTTCAACATACTATACTCTGTTTCTTTTTACTTTTTTGACCTTCTATACTATGACTTTTTTACTTTTTTTTCGACATACTATACCTTGACTTTTTTTGACATACTATACTATGACTTTTTTTTCCTCTTTTTTTCAACACACTATTCTATGAAATCTTTGATACTATACTATGACCTTTTCCTCTTTTTTGACATACTATACTATGATTTTTCTCTTTTTTTTTATACTATACTATGACTTTTTTTTTCCTTTTTTCAACACACTACTATGACTTTTTTTTTTACTTTTCAACATACTATACTATGTTTCTTTTGACATACTATACTATGACTTTTTTCCTCTTTTTTCAACATACTATACTATGACTTTTTTTCTCTTTTTTTTTACATACTATACTATGACTTTTTTCCTCTTTTTTCAACACACTACTATGACTTTTTTTACTTTTTCAACATACTATACTATGACTTTTTTTTAACTTTTTCGACATACTATACTATGACTTTTTTTACTTTTTCGACATACTATACCTTGACTTTATTCGACATACTATACTATGACTTTTTTCCTCTTTTTTTCGACATGCTATACTATGACTTTTTTCCTCTTTTTTTGACATACTATACTATGGCTTTTTTTATATCTATGCTTTTTCCTCTTTTTCAACAACTTTTGACATTTTCCTACTTTGCTTTTTTCCTCTTTTTAGCATACTATACTATTCTTTTTTCCTCTTTTTTTCCCACTTTCTTGTCTTGACATACTATACTATGACTTTTTTCCTCTTTTTTTGACATACTATACTATGACTTTTTTTTTCTTTTTTTTTTTACATACTATACTACTTATTTTTCCTCTTTTTTCAACACACTATCTATGACTTTTTTTCTTTTTAACTACTATCTATGACTTTTTTTTTTGACATACTATACTTTTTGAGGCTTTTTTCCTCTTTTTTTACATACTATACTATGACTTTTTTTCCTCTTTTTTTTTCATACTATACTATGACTTTTTTTCCTCTTTTTCCACCATTTCTCCTTTCTTTTTTACTTTTTTCACTTATACTTACTATCTTTTTTTATTTTTTAGACTACTATACTATCTTTTTTTTTTTCTCTTCTTCTTTTTCTCTCTACTTTGTTTTTCCTCTTTTTTTAACATCTTCTTTTTTTTTCCTCTTTTTTTGACATACTATACTATGGTTTTTAGACATACTATCTATGACTTTTTTCTCTTTTTTGACATACTATACTATGACTTTTTCCTCTTTTCAACATACTATTTTTATACTTTTTAGAACATGCTATCTTCTTTCCTCTTTTTTGCATACTAATCATGACTTTTTCTCTTTTTCCCCCCCCCCCTTCCTCTTTTTTCCGCCCCCTCTTTTTTCCCCCCCCCCCCCCCCCCCCCCCCCCCCCCCCCCCCCCCCCCCTTTCCCTTTTTTCTTTTTTTTTTTTTTTTTTTTTTTTTTTTCCTTCCTTTTCCATTCCTCTCCTTTCCATTCCTTTCCTGTTCCTTCCTGTTCCTCCTCCTTTCCATTCCATTTCCTCCTCTTTCCTCTTTCTTTCCTTTCCTCTCTCTATTCCTCCTTTCCTCCTTTCTTTCTCTTTTTTCTTTCCATTCCTCCATTTCCTTCCTGTTCTTTCCTCCTGTTCCATTCCTCTTCCTTTCTTTCCTGTTCCTCCTTTCCTCCTTATTTCCTCTTTTCTTTTTTCCTGTTCCTCTTTCCTCCTCCTGTTTTCTTCCTCCTCCTGTTTTCCTTTTCCTTGTGTTTTTTTCTCGTTGTCCTTTGTTCCTCCTCTTTCTTCGGTGTCTGTTTTTGTCCTCTTTCTCTGTCTGTCTTTGTTTCCTCCTGTGTTTCCTCTCCTCCTTCCTGTTTGTTTCCTCTTTTTTTCCTTTTCCTTGGTCGTTTGTTCCTTCTCCTTCCTCCGTTTGTTCCTCCTTTTCCTTCCGTTTCCTCCTTGTTCCTCTTGTCCTTCGTTTTCTGTGTCCTGTTCTTCTTGACTTTTTCCTCTTTTTCAACTTACTATACTATGTATACTATTCTGTCTTTTTGTCCTGTATTCTATGATTTTTTCTACTTTTTTCAACATCTCTTCTATGACTCTTTTTCCTTTTATTCACCATTCTCTACTCTTTTTCCACTTTACTATACTTTTTTTCCTCTTTTTCACTACTGTACTATGACTTTTTCCTTATTCCATGCTATACTATGACTTTTTTTCCCTCTTTTTGACATGCTATACCAGGGTCACCAACCTTTTTCATGGGAGCTACTTCATGGGTGCTGCTCATTGAAAGGGCTGTTCCACTCTTCTGAATTTTCTTTCTCTTTAGTTTATTGTTTTATGTTATGTAGTTTTATATGATTATTATGATTAGTGATAGTTATATATGATTATTAATGATTAATGATAGTTATATATGTTATTAATAGTTATATATGGTTATTATGATTAATGTAGTTATATATGATTTTATAGTTATATATATTATTATATTATGTAGTTATATCTGAGTTATTAATGATTAATGATAGTTATATAAGATTATTAATAGTTATATATGATTATTAATGATTAATGATAGTTATATATGATGATTAATGTATAGTTATATATGATTATTTATGATTAATGATAGTTATATATGATGATTAATGATTAATGATAGTTATATATGATGATTAATGATTAATGATAGTTTTATATATGATTATTAATGATGCTCATTTATGTGAAGACACTGATCATGTTAATGATTTCTCACAATAATTATCAACAATGACTTAACAAGGTGGGAAACAGATAATATCAATATTCAATTTTCATTTTGAGAACAGGCCTGAGGGCTCCTCATGTGGTCCTTGGGGGCTACCTGGTGCCCGCGGGCACTGTGTTGGTGACCCATGTGCTATACTATTACTTTTTTTCCTCTTTTTTTCGACATGCTATACTATGACTTTTTTTCCTCTTTTTTCGACATGCTATACTATGACTTTTTTTCCTCTTTTTCCACATACTACACTATGACTTTTTTCCTCTTTTTTCTACATACTGTACTATGACGTTTTCGACATACTATACTATGACTTTTTTCCTCTTTTTTCAACACACTATTCTATGACTTTTTCCGACATACTATACTATGACTTTTTTCGACGTACTATACTATGACTTTTTTTAATCTTTTTTTGACATACTATACTATGACTTTTTTTCCTCTTTATTCAACATACTATACTATGACTTTTTTCTACATACTGTACTGACTTTTTTTCCTCTTTATTTGACATGCTATACTATGACTTTTTTTCCACTTTTTGCAACATACTATACTATGACTTTCTTTGACATACTATACTATTACTTTTTTCCACATGCTATACTATGTCTTTTTTCGACATACTATACTATGACTTTTTTCCTCTTCTTTCAATATACTATACTATGACTTTTTTCTACATACTGTACTGACTTTTTTTCCTCTTTATTTGACATGCTATACTATGACTTTTTTCAACATACTATACTATGACTTTTTTTCCTTTTTTCGACATACTATGCTCTGACTTTTTTCGACATGCTATACTATGATCTTTTTCCACTTTTTGCAACATACTATACTATGACTTTTTTTGACATACTATACTATGACTTTTTTTCCTCTTTTTTCGACATACTATATTATGACTTTTTTCGACATGCTATACTATGACTTTTTTCCACTTTTTACAACATACTATACTATGACTTTCTTTGACATGCTATACTATGACTTTTTTACTTACATACTGTACTATGACGTTTTCGAGATACTATACTATGACTTATTTCCTCTTTTTTCAACACACTATACTATGACTTTTTCAACATACTATACTATGACTTTTTTCCTTTTTTCAACATACTATACTATGACTTATTTCCTCTTTTTTCAACACACTATACTATGACTTTTTTTTCCTTTTTTTGACATACTATGCTCTGACTTTTTTCGACATACTATACTATTACTTTTTTCCACATGCTATACTGTCTTTTTTCGATATTCTATACTATGACTTTTTTCGTCTTTTTTTGACATGCTATACTATGACTTTTTCCGACATACTATACTATGACTTTTTTTGACGTACTATACTATGACTTTTTTAATCTTTTTTCGACATGCTATACTATGACTTTTTTTCCTCTTTTTTTCGACATGCTATACTATGACTTTTTTGACATACTGTACTATGACTTTTTTCCACTTTTTGCAACATACTGTACTATGACTTTTTTCAACATACTATACTATTACTTTTTCCACATGCTATACTGTCTTTTTTCGATATTCTATACTTATACTTTTTTCATCTTTTTTTGACATGCTATACTATGACTTTTTTCGACATACTATACTATGACTTTTTTTGACATACTATACTATTACTTTTTTCCACATGCTATACTGTCTTTTTTCGATATTCTATACTTATACTTTTTTCCTCTTTTTTTGACATGCTATACTATGACTTTTTTCGACATACTATACTATGACTTTTTTTGACATACTATACTATTACTTTTTTCCACATCCTATACTGTCTTTTTTCGATATTCTATACTATGACTTTTTTCCTCTTTTTTTCAACATGCTATACTATGACTTTTTTCGACATACTATACTATGACTTTTTTCCTCTTCTTTCAACACACTACACTATGACTTTTTTTCCTCTTTATTCAACATACTGTACTATGACTTTTTTCAATATACTATACTATGACTTTTTTCTACATACTGTACTGACTTTTTTCTTCTTTATTTTACATGCTATACTATGACTTTTTTCAACATACTATACTATGACTTTTTTTCCTTTTTTCGACATACTATGCTCTGACTTTTTTCGACATGCTATACTATGACTTTTTTCCACTTTTTGCAACATACTATACTATGACTTTTTTTGACATACTATACTATTACTTTTTTCCACATGCTATACTGTCTTTTTTCGATATTCTATACTATGACTTTTTTCCTCTTTTTTCTACATACTGTACTATGACGTTTTCGACATACTATACTATGACTTATTTCCTCTTTTTTCAACACACTATTCTATGACTTTTGCCGACTACTATACTATGACTTTTTTTGTACTATACTATGACTTTTTTTAATCTTTTTTGACATACTACTATACTTTTTTTTCCTATTTTTTCACATTTCTATACTTTTTTTGCCTTCTATTACTATGACTTTTTTCCTCTTTATTCAACATCCTATACTTCTTTTTTATACATACTATACTTATTTTTTCCTCTTTATTTACTTGTCACTATGACTTTTCTTTTTTGTTATACTATGCTATACTTTTTTCCTTTTTCAACATACTATACTATGACTTTTATTTACTTTTTGCACCCACTATGACTTTTTTTTTTCCTTTTTTTTTAGTACCTCTGACTTTTTTTCACATACTATTACTTTTTTTTTCCACGTGTATGCTGTCTTTTTTCGTTCTTTGTTTACTTTTTTCCTCTTTTTTTCTACTTACTTTTTTTTTCGACATGCTATACTATGACTTTTTTGACATACTGTACTATGACTTTTTTTCCTCTTTATTCAACATACTGTACTATTACTTTTTTTCAACATACTATACTATGACTTTTTTCTACATACTGTACTGACTTTTTTTCCTCTTTATTTGACATACTGTACTATGACTTTTTTCCACATACTATACTATGACTTTTTTCGACATGCTATACTATGACTTTTTCCACTTTTTGCAACATACTATACTATGACTTTCTTTGACATGCTATATTATTACTTTTTTCCACATGCTATACTATGTCTTTTTTTTTTGTTATACTATGATGACTTTTTTTTCCTGTTTTGATGCTATACTATGACTTTTTTCACTTTTTCTACATACTGTACTATGACGTTTTCGACATACTATACTATGACTTATTTCCTCTTTTTTCAACACACTATACTATGACTTTTTCCAACACAATATACTATGACTTTTTCCAACATACTATACTATGACTTTTTTCGACGAACTATACTATGACTTTTTTTAATTTTTTTTTGACACACTATACTATGACTTATTTCCTCTTTTTTCAACACACTATACTATGACTTTTTCCAACACACTATACTATGACTTTTTCCAACATACTATACTATGACTTTTTTCGACGAACTATACTATGACTTTTTTTAATCTTTTTTTGACACACTATACTATGACTTTTTTTCCTCTTTTTTCGACATACTGTACTATGACTTTTTTTCCTCTTAATATGCTATACTATGACTTTTTTTCCTCTTTTTTCGACATACTGTACAATGACTTTTTTTCCTCTTTTTTTGACATACTATACAATGACTTTTTTCAACACACTATACTATGACTTTTTCGACATGCTATACTATGACTTTTTCGACACACTATACTATGACTTTTTTTTTTCCTCTTTTTTTTGACATACTGTACTATGACTTTTTCCTCTTTATTCAACATGCTTTATACTATTGACTTTTTCCTCTTTTTTTCAGCACTTCGCGACAAAACTATACTAGACTTTTTTGACATACTATACTCTGTTTTTTTTTGACATGCTTTATACTATGACTTTTTCCTCTATACTATGACTTTTTTTTCCTCTTTATTTGACATGCTATACTATGACTTTTTCCACATACTATACTATGACTTTTTTGACATACTATATTATTACTTTTTTCCACATGCTATACTGTCTTTTTTTTGATATTCTATACTATGACTTTTTTCCTCTTTTTTTGACATGCTTATACTATGACTTTTTTCACTTTTTTTCTACTCATCGGTTTTATGACATTTTTTAGACATACTCTACTATGACTTTTTTCACTTTTTCCACATACTATACTATGACTTTTTTTTGGTGACAATTAAAGCAGCAAACTTTGACCGTATATACAAACCACGATTACAGTAACATCCACAGTGGCACAGTAACATCTCTCTTGATGCCTGGCAAAACAAAGTCAGAACACCTTAACTCAACTTCAGCATGCCGAAACAAAGGCAAAGAGCTGTAACAGCTGTTTGCGCGTTCTGCTCTGGTTTCTCATTTGGTTTTGGATGTTACACGGTTGTCATTCCCCTTTATTTTCCGTTAAAACAATCAAATTGACTCATGATATGTATTCACATCGACAAGGGTCTCAAATACCCAAAAATGTTATGAACAAATTTTTGCCCAATCGTATTACGGTGTTTTTCCTTTGTAAAGACGGTATAGCTATACTATGACTTTTTTATGACTTTTTTGGACATACTATGCTATGACTTTTTGCATACTATACTCCGACTTTTTAAGTTATAGATTACTGTTTTTATCACATGCTAAGTAATTTTAAAAAGTAATACTGTGTAGCGTATATTTTCACATGTAAATCGAAAAACTGTTTATTTCAACCAAAATTAAGAGTTGTGTAATGGTTTGAAAAGTGGAGAGCGACCCTAAAATGGTGTTTCAAAGGATTTTATTTTGTTTCTATGGACTTTGAGATAGAAGTGTATTTTATGATGCTAAAATGGTTTAGCGAGGCCGTTTTGTGGATGTTTTTGTTTAAAAAGGATCTTACTCTTTAACACAGGGTCCACCTCGCGGAAATTCTTAGAATATTAATCTGGAGCCTGTCAGTGGCAAAAGTGAGCACTTTTGTGAAGGTAAATACAAGCTGGACAATTGCCCTGCCGACTGCAACAATCTTGGTTAATACTGGACCGAATGTCATAAGACTGTTGTTCCCATCAGTCACTTAACCACAAAACATAGGAAAATAGGGTTCAGGTTGAAAAAAACAATAAATTTCCTCAAATTGATTATTATGTTCAGTCACTAACTACAGGTATTTACCCTCTAGTTTTCAAGCAGATTCAACAATAAGCAATGACACACTTGGGCAGTTTGACATTTATTATCTGCAGGTAAAGTGGAACATTACTTACATTATTTAAGGTCTTGATGGATTTTACAACAATATAGAAAAAACACAAGTCACTCCGACAAATGTTTTCCATTATTTCTTTTTTTTTTTTAAAGGAAACCAAAATACAATACGATACATTCACCTGCTTGAGATGAAGGACAGACTGCTTACAACTTCTGTGTTTGTGATGAAGCAAAACAACGTTAGGATGTAAGGAAAATCTCTGTGCAAACAATGGAAAAATGGTTTTCTACTACAAAGAGGGACAAAGGCAAACATGTCTACAGTTTCTAGTTGTTTGGCACTATTCTCCAAACTAATACGATTAAACCTATTCATTTGACCAACGTTATAGGAGTCTGTGGATAATAGGACAAACATTTAGAGGATTAAAGTTGATCTTATGTGGTGAATATCCCCTCCTGCTGGATAAAAGGAAGTGTAACTATCCTATATTGATCCTGTAATATTATCAAAGATAGAAAGTGCTACTGAATACAGACATTAAATGACTTACATTTCTTGTAAATGGATCTAATTCAAAAGATGTCTAGACATTAAGGGCAAAATATGGTTGAACAGTAAAATGTTTTTAGACATCCAGCTTCACATTTTAGACATTGAAAAGCCTTTGAAACAACCTAGACCAAGAGGTTCCCAAGATGATTAGATGTTAGATAATAAGAAATAAGGAAAAAAAAACAGTGAAATTGAAAGCCGTTTCATGCAAAATCACCAAATCAGTGTGAAGTGGAATGTTTGTGTCCCACAGTTCATCTGGTGAACATCCTGTGTGTTTGAGATTGATTACAGTTTCCAAGTTAGATCAAAGTGTTTCCATCTCATAGCTCAAATTCTGTCTGATTTCTCCAAAGTCTAAATTTCTAGATGGAATATATCATGACTTATTGCAAAACTCCTTAAAATGGTCGAGATTCAGTTTTGTGAGCTCAGGCCTCATGGGACTTTTCACATAATTATGATATATGGTATTTAACACTTTTGTAATCTGTTTGAGGGGCAACTTCCTGGTGATAAACCTTGAAATCTTTTTGATTTTGAGAGTTGATAAATGCACACCGTATATCGTTTAGGGGAGGGATGAACAGGTTTCCAAATGTTAGTAAGTTTCTCAGAGCATCTAGCCCACGGACTTTGAATATACAATAGCTGTTGTTTCCCACTGGGGTGTCAAAAGCAGAATGAATGGAAATATTATTAAAATATTGATAATCAATCAAACAAAATTGCCAAATGTTCATTCATTTCAGCTCCTCAAAGTCGAGTTGCTGCTTTATATCTGTGTAAGGTGAATCCATTTTTTGCTTTTGGAATATTGGTCTGATAAAAACATACACTTTTGAAGAGGTCAGCATGGACTCTAAAATCCATTTTTAATTAATTGAAAAAACAAAATAATCAATAAGATTAATTGACAATGATATATAATAATTGTTGGCTCCATCCCTAGTTTACACTCACACAGATGCACTTCCTCAGTCAACAGTAATATGGTGATTTGTAGGTCAGAAGATTAAAAACAGCTAAATGTGATCTAAGCCGGAATGGTTTTAGACATCTAGTTTTGTTACTGTAATTTCAATTGCATTTCAATGACTACATTTCAATGTGATATAAGCGTAAATGTTACACTTATATGTAAGCTAAGAATCTGAAAGGATTGATTGTCCCTACCTGGACATCTATAAAAGCTTCTTTTTAAATTTAGTTTAACAAAATTCTGGCTCTAATATGTTTTAGTTTTTTTTTGCTGAGAGATGTGTTAGGGGTTTTAAATTCTTGACAGCTGATATAAATTGTGGATTATTTTTACAGTAAATGTAGCTTATTGCAGGTTGGGGAAGGCAAAGGGAATCTGATATGGTGTCAGTTAGTAGAGTCCATATAGCTACACATAGTTATGCTGTTGTAGGTAGTAAAGATGTTGTTGTGTGTGTATGTGTGTGTAAAATGAATATATCATGTACACATTATATACATTACAAATATTACTCCATCCCGTTCACATAATCTTCTACAAGCCGAGTTATTTAGTCTCTTTTCCTTCATTTACTGATGTCCGTGTTCTGGTAGGAGGGAGTTGTGCTTAAAGGTTTCCAAAAGTTTCTGACAACTCAAAATGTCTTTAAAATAAAAAAAAAAAAAAAAGTCTTTCGTATATTATCTGACATTTCCTTCTTCTTTTGTGCCTTACAATTCATACACTGCTGCGTTCCAGAAAAGCCAGAAAAGTTAGTGAAATTCCAACTTCCAATAAAGGAAACTTGCTCCCTTAAAGTAGTATCTTCAAGTAGGAAATTTAGGATTAAAAAAGAGTCATGCATGTAAGGGTAAGTTGTGTCTGTTGTTAATGTAACTGGGGATTTCTGACGAAAAAAAACACCCTCTTTTTTCCTTCATTATTCCTCTTCTACGCCCTTCATCATACCATCGTCTCTGAGCTTTCACCCTTTTCGGTGAAGAAGTCCAGAAATTAGGCACCCGGCGAGGGTTTGCTCTCCTCAGGCGTTCGTCTGTCTCACCAGATGCTGCTCTCAGTTCGGCCAGCTAAGACTGGAGCAGCTACGCTACAGGAGCCAAGGGTTGAAGTTGAGCGCATAGAGCCCAGGGGGGGCCCTGCGGTCCTGGGTGTCCTGGTCCTGACTGTGGTGTCTGGAGGTGGGGAGGACAAGGAGGGCTGGGCCAGGCTGAGCAGGTTGTGGTGGGTGTGGAACTGGCGTGTGGCGGATGGATTTACCTGGCGGGGCCTCACCTGCAGGATTGAAAACAAGGAGGAAAAGTGCGTTTGGAACCTTTAAAAAGCCATTGAGCAAACCTCCTATAATCCCTTTCTCTTTTTGGGGAAACAATTTATTCAGTAGCAGAAAAAAGTAAATGCCACACAGTTCAAGAGACAGTGGAAAGCAAAATCTTTTGAGAAAAACTTTTTTTAGAACTTTGATTTCAAGACTATGGAAACAGCCAAAATATTATCAAGAGAGAGTCATGATTTTTACTATTTATTTACTCTTCTTCTTTCTGTGAATGTTGTGCAGCCATGGACTGCACTCTTTAAAAAGAATAATGTTAAATTGTGTTAAAAACAGTACTTAATGTTATTACTCTATTACGGTTTACAGTTACAACCTCTCCAACATTCTGTCTGTCACAGCTAGGTGGTTGCTGTGGCCACATTTATCATCCCAGCACACCTCATGATTTTAAAACATTCTGACACATTAATTTGTGTATGGTGTCAACAGATGTTCAGTGTCTTTATTCAGGATTTTTAGCAATCATGGCTGTTCATTTTATATTTTCCTAAATTTGATTAAATTTGTCTAAAAGTTTGTCTTCATGTCCTCTATAATTCAAATTAAATTTCCTGTGAGAGAAAAGCATTACCTTTCTATTCCTCAACAAATAAAAAAGGATATGAATGCTGTTTCAAAGTCCTCTCTATGCTGCCACAATTTTCTAATAATCTGGATATGGTTACACATCATTAATGGTTTTTAAGAGCATTGAAGTAGTTTAATAGTTATATTTAAGTATTTGGTATTAGTTAATGCATTTTTTCTTTGCCTGAAAATGGTCAATTTAAAAGGCAGGAACTTCATCACACCTACCATATCTGGTTTCCTGGAGCTTCCTGTTCTGGTTCAGTTTGAGCACGTTGAAGAAGACCTCGTTGGTCAGGCTGCCCTCACTACCGTTGCTTTTGGTAGGAACGGTGATGGTGGCTCTAAGCGGGGACAGAAACTCCCACTGGAGGCTCCCACAGGGTCAAGAGGCCCCTGTGTCGGCCGCCCCCCCGTCTCACTGCTGCTCTCTGCCGTCAGGTGGCTGGCCGTATATGAAGGGATGGAAATATTATATTGTCTGTTGTAGCATCCGCGGATAGTTTAAAACCACAGTTTAAAAAAAAGGAAATCAGATTTGATGGCGTTGGGATTTTATTGATGGGACCCGTTTGCGTGGTTACCTGAGTTTCCCCTACGCAGCAGATAGTCGAGTGATGTCGGGGTCTGTCTGGATCAGACTCATCAGGACCTCCTGCTGCAGCTCTGCAGACACCTGGAGGGTCACACATACCAAGCGTTTGTGTGCATTTACAAAAACTCTTTCTGTAGAAATCAAAAAGCTAAAATTAAAAGAGCTAAAAATATAAAAGTTTACAACCTTTAACTAAATCTAAAATGTGCACTTTAAAGCGACCCATCTCTGGTAGTTTTACTAATTGAAATGACTTTTTCTACTTGTCATTAATTGTGTCCCTTTTTCCTGTATAATTCATGAACATTTAACATTTTATTAAATGCTATACTCCAAAAAATTTGTTTTCAGCATTGAAATATAAAGAGACATAAATAAATCTCTCTTAAATGTGTAAAAGCCACAGGTTATTTGGATTACTTTCCTTCAAAAGGACTCCCAATGAAAAGTTTTCAATACTTGTGAGCAAGACAAAATAAATTCCATTAAGCCTGAGCACATGAAACCAAACTTAGCTGCATGACTTCGATAGCATTAATTGGTTGAACTAACCCTTTAATACTAGTAACACCTTCGTTATTAGCTCTGTTCATAGGCTGTGCTTCTAAAGGCGTTAAAATAAAGTTAAATGACTAGATTTGAAGGCTGAATATCCATTGGCCAAACTGTTTGCTGCTCCATCACTCCGACTGTTTGCTGTCCTGGCTCCTAAATCGAAGTGACGAGCTCCCCATTGACACATCCCGGTACAGCTGAAAGTCTACTCTTCTGCTGCAGGCTAAACCCCATCTCTTCCGACTGCACCTTGGCTATAGAAACGCACTCTTGCTGTTCCTGAGTTTCTACCTTCATGGCTGAATGCCGCTTTTATCGCAAGTCACTTTGGATCAAAGCGTCAGCTAAAATGAATTGTAATGTAATATGATCCTGCAGCGTACCGTGAAGGGCCTCCTGTAGTTCTGGATGAGCAGCAGGGGTGCGCGCCCGATGATCGCCCGTGCTATCCTCGATCCCCAGCACGCGGGGACTGGCGTCTCCCCGCTCCTTCTGCAGCAGGTTGGGCCCAAAGATCACCGCCAGGTTACGCCCGTCATCTTGTTCCGGGGATCTAGATGGAGAGAGGAGGAGGGGGGAGAGGAAGGCCAGAAGTAGTCATTGACTCTCAACGGCGGATGGGTATGCAACTACATAGCATGTTTCTGTTAGACCCTCTGTACCTGGTAAATGTGCATGACCTTTCTGTTTTCACTATTATAAGAGCAGTAGGGCTGCTCGATTATGAAAAAAGAAATAAAAAGAGAAAATCATAAAATCCACGTTTATTTTGTCAATATTGAAATCCGATTATTTAACCACGACTGCGCGTGACTTTTGGAAAGATGCAACAAATAAACAGTGAAAACACCTCGAACTTGTGAAATTTCCCTTAATACTTTTCCCATTTGAACTTCTTCATTGGGTTCTTTTTCGTGAGAACAGAGACAAAATAATGTACTTGCAAAGCGTCCGTAAAATTATCGTTTTTCTTGATTATTCTGTTCTTGTGATCATTAGAACCAAAATTGTGATGCGATTACAATTGTGATTATTGCACAGCCCTACTGAGCAGTCAGTGGTTTACCTCCTCGTCGTTTGTCGCGATGGTGTCCTGGGGAAGCTCTGCACGGTGTGTATCATGCTGAGGAGTCGCAGCAAGCGTGTCACAGTTACAGGGGAGGCAGCAGGTAGAGGAGGTGCTGCAGGTACTGAAGCTGGTCCGCTCCCCCTCCAGCACTACAGGAGGCACAGAGTGGAGGAGGGAGGGAGGGAGGAGGGAGGAGGTTTGCTTTCATTTATACAGGTATTACTGCTGTTTTAGTCACCGCATTGCCAGACCTATCTCTGCAGCGCTGCGGAGATAGGTGTGTCTACCCACCATTCCTGGATAGGAGAAAAGCGTGCTCTGGTTTTATCGGCATTTCTTTAAACCAATCTGTCGTCTGAAGCTAAAGAAACGCTGGCGCAGGGATGAATGCCGCTGCAAGAACAGCCTCGGGGAAGGAACTGTATTGGGTGGAGCGTGCGTGGGGAGGCGAGCTCTGGAATTAAAATGGCTGTCCGAGTGTGTGATAGGGAATTTGCAATTAAAAAAAAAGATGAACATAATTTGATTGATGGTTCTAGCTCAGCGGATGATTCCAGAATCGACGAGGGTTTAGAATGCCAACACAAAGGAAGGTGAGGGGACATCCGATTGAAAATGAGGGACATCAGCTACGGAACAAATCCATGTAAATGAAGCGTTAAATTTCGTTTAGTCATTTTGTGTGTATTATTGTGTGTGTGTGTGTATGTGTATTATTGCACCTCGGTTGGCATGCAGGAAGGTGGGTAGAACTCTCCTGGATAGCAAAGGATCAGGGATTTCTTTCGGAGGAACTCTTTAGAGCAGCGCTTACCAGCTCATGGACGCTTTGCTTCCCTCATCCAGCTGGGCGTCTACCCCTCTGTCAAAGTCATCCCCCCGCGGCAGAGGGGCACAGAGGATCAAATGTACCCAAAAATAAAAAACAGACACATAGGGAGAAGTCTAAACATACACACCGCGGAGGTCAGAAGCCCCCCTCCGATGGGACACAATTTCTCTAAAACAGGATGTCACACATGCGTCAGCTTTTCCCTTGAAGGTTCTTTCCAGTGACAGTGGATAAGGGAAAGGGGAATCCACACAATAATCTGCTTCAGTATTGGTGAAGTATGAATCCCTCAACTTAATATTTGTTTTGTATGTTTGATACCTCAGTCTCACGAAAAACAACATTTTAACCGGTTTTGGTAAAAATAAAACTTTGGATGTGGGTAAACAGAAAATGTCCTCACCTGTCTCACTCTTCTTAGAGCCACCAACTCAGAAGAATTCCCACAGTCACGAAGACCTGGGGCACAAAATGGAAGCGCCAAATAGTCTCATCAGAGTCCTCCATTTATCTACATTTACATAATAGTTAATTACATTTTATGTAGCGCTTTAACATAGACACTTTAAGCGCCGGAGGGTGGGGGTTGTGGTTAGGACTACTCTCTACCACCACCAGTAGCACCCACCTGGGTGATGCATGCATGGCAATGACACATCAACTCGGCAGAGAGGGGAGGGAACATGTTTTTGAGTGAAGATGCGGCGAGCAGACGCGAGAACGAGGAGAACATACAAACTCCACACAGAAACCCGGACGACCAGGGTTGAACCAGCTACCTCCTTGCTGTGAGGCCACGAGTCACTAACCACTGTGCCTGTATACGGCTCATTTACACTAAGACTTCAATCCTGAATATTTAAATAAAGGCACTTAAACCCAGACTTCTCGTTTGCTTCAAGTTAAAGAGTGCGTTTTAGTTTGGGGACTCCAAATGGCACCAGTGAGATCTAGCCCGCGTCTCACGTGGAGTCACCGATGTGACTGCAGCACCTCTCCAGCACCGTGGCACCTGTCTGTAGATGGGGTTGAGGTGAGCTTAGTCTGAGTCTTACCTCCGGCGAGCCCCTGCCGTCGAGGCTCTTCAGCTCAGCTCGGCCGGGTGAGAGAGCTGCGAAGCGCCTCCGCTTGGCCGAGACTGACTCTCTACCGGAACCGAAATGAGTCCACTGACAGACCACCCCCTGCACATAGTAAAAGAGATCAGAAACAATCTAATATTTCACTGA